>NW_022170596.1:16556344-16570646 GCF_008802855.1 Photinus pyralis
AAATAGAAAAGGTCATTCTCACGGACAATTTAAACCACAATAAAGGTCAATGCCATATTGAGGTTAATACACTTTAAGCAGCACGAGTTTAAACGACACGACACGAAGGTTAATACACTTTAAGCACAAGTTTACCGACCCGAAACGAAGGCAATGCCCTTTTAGTAATCTCAAGGTCATATTTAGAAACGGCTATAACATACTACTGTCAAGTGTACATTTTATTTTTCAGGCCTTTATTAATTATGCTTTTTATTCTTAAATAAATCGAAGTATAAAATAGTGAGTCTAAATATTTTTGAATAAAATATGCGAGCTGAAGTTTTTTTTCGGATAAATAAATAAAACAAATTTTAGTCATAATGACGTAAAAAATTTATTTGGTTGATTGCGGTCAAAGGAATATGCTTCACGTTTACATATCCATTTTGTATGGGCTCTTGTTTTTTAATAGCCTGTGACCCTTTCCAGTCTCAGTTTAATGTCAGGTTTCACATCCTAAATGATCTACAGGGTGTCAATTTTAAACTTGACTTTATTGGTACCACTGGAAAGCATTTTTCAGTAGCTTTCCAACGATGTGTCACAAGTATGGGGTTGTCATTTAGGATTTTTCCTGGGATTTTTGAAGAGGGGGGTGGGGGGTTGTCACTCATAACGTCATTCTGGTTCCCCCTCTATACCCCCGAAACGGTTTTGCGCGATTTTCAATATCTTCTTTAGTTTGGAAAATATGGTCGACTGCAAAAATTGACACCCCGTATATTGAGGTAGGTACATTAGTAAACTGATCATGAGATAAACTCATAACGTGAAACTGCTGAAAGTGCATTTTTTGAAGCGATTGCCCACCTTTAAAACCAACTGAGATTGGTAGTAAGAAAGAGACTAACCAATGAACAATTAGACATCGCCATTTTGATAGATAATTCGCGTTTAAAACTTCACGAAGTAATTAAAAGGAGGGTTTGGGCATTCACGTTTTAGATCTGAAAGCGACCAGTTTTGGTCCCGATACCAATGAAGGGATTTGCGTGTTGATCGTTGGGGTGACCAGAGAGTTTTCCCCTTGTCAGAGGTGATCATCACAAGGTCCATCTTTTCAAAAAGTTAAACTGTTTTGACCGGGAATCGTAGTCTCCGATATTTAAGAAAATGCACCAAATATAACGTTTCGGATATCGCAATAAAATTTCATCCTTGCGGTAAATGAGTGGCGGAATTCGCTTGGTAATTATAGAATTATCAGAACGAGGACTAAAAAATGAAGAATACGCTTATTGTCTCTGCGTTCAATTACGGTAAAGAATTTCAAGGCGAAACGGTGGTAGTTCAAAAATTGGCACCAAGTATCGAAAGTTTGGTCATTAACAACAGGAAACAATCCCAACGTTTCATTTTCTTCAAAATTTTACCCGGAGTCTACAATTTCAAGGCGATTAATCATAAGTTTCCGATTGTACAGCTCCATCAAGCACCCGAAGGCAGACGTAAATTTTAAGAAATTGCAACTGGAAGCTCGGTTGTAGCTATATTATAATTAATGTAAATCTAAATTGTTCTTTAGTTGAGTCCGTTTGGTAAAGAAAATACGCGAAATAACAATTCTCTTTTATCGTTTTAATTTAATAAGTGTAAATTGAGTGTTTTTACCGAACAACAATTTGACTCCAAAAGAGCACAGTTGACCCATATGCCACATGTAATAATCCTATTGAAAATGGGTCAAATCCAACGACCCCGTAGGGTCACACAGAGGTGCTCTGCCCTTTTTTAGATGCTCTTTAGGGGTTTATTATTAAGCGGCAGAGCAAAGCGATGCAAGTTCTATAGGGGAATCGATGGTGTCCGCCTGTCCGTCTGTGCGTTAACACGATAACTATCAAACGCTTGTACCAATTCGGTTCAAACTTTGCACAATTAACGTATATGCCACATGTAATAACCCTATTGAAAATAGGTCAAATCCAACGACCCCTTGGAGTCACGCCCCTTTGTCTCTGCCAAACGCTTGAACCAATTCAGTTCAAACTTTGCACAGCCTATTGAAAGTGGGTCAAATCTAATGACCCCAGGGTTACACCGAGGTACTCCGCCGCTTTTTTAGATCTGCTTTAGGGGTTTATTTTTAAGTTATACAGAATTACAGACGTTTACACACCGCATTAGAATTTCTAAGAAACCTGCAATTTTAAGTCGAAAAGTGTCGAAACTCATAAATCAGGATGATGACGGTAATGTATAGTGTGCTAGGTACACATCCCCTTCAATCATAATGTCATCGTTTTGTACGAAAACCTATATTGGTTTTTCTTATAAAGGGAGGAAACTCTAACATTTTCATATCTAGAGATTAAATCGACGAAGGGATATCTGTTAATGGAAATAAATAGACCAACTTGCAAACAGCTATACTTAATGAAAACGTACTCATTAGCGATAAATGTTGGAAACTTCGGGTATAAATCTTGTAGGTGGTAAACTTTTCTATTCGCGCTAACTTAACGCAGAAAAGGGTCGTGGGTTTGGTAATGATTGTAATACAGGCAACGTTAATTAATAAATATTGGATGCTTGGTGCTAACCACCGTTTGACGTAATAACACTATCTCAAAAACTGTCACTTCCGCATGCTGGGTTAATTATCTTTATTGTATCGGCAATTTGAGATGAAATTGTGCTTGCAATTTGAATTGGCACGATCGTCATCTGACCAACATCCTTCCGCTTTCGGTGTGTTATGATAATCGATTACAGTAATTGAATTTGTCTTCCAAACTCCGCTTACTTAGTTTTAATCGTAATTAAAAGCTTTTGTAAAGTGGGAGGAAAAAACGGAAATTAAAATTTTGAAGTTTGCGTATCAACATTTGTTGACGGAAAGTTACATTTCGTTCAACGGAGTTGGGAAAACTTTCAGTCTTACGCCGCAATCTTGGGAAATTTTATTAGCTCTCGTATTAAAACTGGGAAGTTACCTTAGAAAATGGCAATGAAGGGCTTAAAACTTTCTCATCATACTTTTCGCGAACAATGTAATTTGGATTAAACTAATTGTGTGATCACTACGTAGGTATAAATAAGGGGTAGTCCTCCTCCTGAGGTAAATAGGATCTGTAGCATTTTTCTAACTATTGACATATTTACCAAAACTTGTATAGAACTTGAGAGCTTATTACTAGCTGGTTGTGATACTTTTGTTTAGCTACCAGCTCAGCATCACTAATTCTGTGTGTGATTAAATTATCTTTCCCCTATTAGCGATATTACGATCCCCTATTTAAAATACATGCAAATTATTTTCAGGAAATAATACTCAGCAATTCACTTTACTTGCTTCTCTTCTACGACTTGTAACTGCACGCGTGCTCACTGACTGTACAGCAATCGGAAAATTACCTAATGTAACATCACTTGTTCAATTTGAACAAACCATAGCAACTACAAAATGTCGGTCGACCGCCGGAAAAATCGTATTTGAAAATTTAACGCAACTGACTGTTACGTACACTAAGTCAAATAACTTTGTTTTCAGTTGACAGGTTCATATACGGAAGGGTAAAAAAAAAGGATAAAACCGAAACAGTATCTTCATATTTAAAATACCTTATATTAACTTTAGATTATTTTCGAGCAATTATAGTACTCTCCATCGTGTTTGATTTGCTTTAAAAAGGAAAATAAATACTGCTGTGTCCCACGTTGGGCGCCATATAAATAATGCGGTGTGAAATGGTATGCGGTCTACCACACCACTCACAAAAAACCTCTCCAGCTAGGTTCAACATTTCTTCTCGTACAATGCGGGCATGCCCTACAAACAAAAATCCCAATTATCACCTGAATTAATAATTCAGTAACCTTGATCAACTTTCGAAAATTCGAAAGAATTAACACAAATTTTGCTTAACACTTGTCACCATTCTTGTACACTAGAAGAAAAATCTGACATTAAAACTCTATTCGGGTCGCACAGAAGATTCAAATGAACACAATTAATTGATTCACAAAAATTTATTCTGAAACACATGAAATGAAAAATTAAAACAAAATTCTTGAAAGAAAGAAAAACTTCCAAAGCTTGTTTAGACAAACTACTCCGCACGCAGACATTCAACAAATAAAAGAAAAGAATCTTAAAATTACGAAATTTTTTTCCCTTTTAATAATCCTAATAATCTGGTCGTGCAAAAAAACCGCACGTAACTCCACACACAAACGCTGACAGCTTTTGATCTTCACTCACAGACATCTTGATGACGAACAACATTAACTTGATTAGTAAAATGACGAATTGCCGGTGGCTGTTCAGATGGTTCAGAGAACCTTAACAGAAGGCCTCACAACTACGACTTCAACTAATCAAATCGGGCGAACAGCCGGAATAAAAATAGCGTACAGAAACATACACGTTTTTTTCAACCGTCGCGAATCAGCAAGCACGGTTTTTACATTGATTCCTGTATTTAACGAAAAACGACTTCCACAATGAAATAATCTCGTTCCTCAAGATCTTTCAAAAGCACCGCCAGTCATAATTACACTTCATAATGCCAGCTCCGACAGAACGCGTCGCCAAGCAATTGAATTAATTGTAATAGCAATAAAATTCAAAAAAGACAATAATACGCAAATACAAACAATACTATAAGGAAAAACAAAACTGAGATCCAATTCAAATAATATAAACCAAATTTGTGCTTATTCGTAGAAATTAAAATATTCTCACATACAGGGTGTCCCGTCATTAGTTTTGGTGTTTAGTTGTTTACACAACAATACACATTGAGGCTCTTGAAAAGCTTTAGAAATCTCTCGGAAGCACCTTGAATCAATCAGAAAAAATTAAAAAAAAAAATAGAAAGCGCCGTGTAGGCTTTTTGGTGCTTTTAAATGGAACTGGTAAACACTATAAGATGATCTCGGACTTTCCATAACTTTCAGAGCTCTGTAGTACAGTTGCTGTGTAGCAGGGCATTTTTAGGGCCCCAGATCCAGAGTTTCGTACGACTACTAGCGTTCTGTTTGTTCGACTTTCTTGGTTCTATCAGGAGAGAGTCCAAGTAATACGGCGGCTCTCTCTCTTGAAATCTGAACGAACCAGCTTTAAATGAAAAACTGATTTCTTTATTAAATCCAATTATAAATGGGTTCATAAATAAATGCAATACAAACGGCTTTAATTTTCTCAGTGATGGCTATCTTTAAGATGATACAATCCAAATCGTTTTAAACTTCAATTGATTACACGTTACGGCCATTTTGTTTAAAGACGTGCTACCCTAATTTTTATATAAGTAAAATTTATATGTAAAGTTTTTATACAAAAATATACTGAAGGCACCCTCCTTACAATGGAAATTGGGACTGTAATCCAGAAGCGAATTCCATGGGGTTCGCAATACTGTGACTCAGAACCGAACAGAACAAATTTAATTTCGGACAACACACTGCTTGCCCTGGTAACGCAGACCCGAATGAATTTTTTTAAAACTATTTTGCGACCTACACGGTTGATGCTTCCGTTGCTCTCTAACGAATGCCTCCGCAACTACTCCAGACTAACCCCAATCTGTTCCTTTTAACTAACTAACACCTACAAAATGACTTTTTATTAACGAAAACGGCCATAGTTAATCACTGATTCGCCATCATGCACAGTTGTATGAATGAAATAATATAGGTCTTTATTTATTGTTCAGTAAAAATATCAAGTTCATGTTTAGGAAAGTTACACCGGGGCTTTCACTTAACCCCACATAATGTAGACGAGGTTTGGGTTTCGGCGACCGAGCCAAATCCATTCCATTGGTTTATATTACTTGCATACCCTTGGATATTGAGCATTTGGGTTTCTTTAGATTCAGATTTTTAAGGGAACACGAACTTTTATATTCCTGATTTTTTGTTTTTGAAAAAAAATTTGTGATACTCAAAAATGTTTCCGGGGAATGTAAAGAACGAACGAATAATCGTTTGAAAACGTTTGACCACAATTGAAATAAAGAAACTGGGAGAAACATGAATTGAAAGAGCTTAAAGGGAGCATAAAGCAGCCGGGTCAGAAGCGCGAAGGGATGTGTGAAAGATGGGTGGAGTGTAGAGAATGTGGGAAGACGAGGTGAAGGAGAAACGAAGTCAGATCTGGATAAGTTAGAGATGAAGAGAGGTCTGTACGTTAATGGCATAAAGAAAAGAGGCACAGAGGAAGATGGACATGTAACAAAGCCACAGGAAGACGAAGTGAAAAAATGAATAGTTTTGAAAAGAGTCCAAAGGAACAGGTGCGTGTGAAATTTTAAGGAAAATGATGGAAAGAAGCGCGAGGAAAATGACAAGAAGGCTTAAAGAAACAAAGAGAGGTGAAGAAAACGGAGAAATGAAGCAGACGTAGCAAAACCCTAAGGCATGCATAAAGTGCGTGAAGAACGTTATAAGTAGGGACGCGTAAATGATCGGTAAAGGGTAGCAGGAGACATGAAGCAATCGTACATGAACGGAAAAGGTGCAGAAGATTAAAGCATAGTGTCTATTCTTACACTATGGTTAAAGAAGCGGGAAGAAGAGAGCAGGCGGAAACGGTAATAAACGAAAAATAAAGGAGAGGAAGGAAATATTGGTGACGAGCGATAGAGTCGCTAAACTGAAGGGAAGGGACATGGAGTTTGCTCACTTACATATGTATGTAATTTTAGCTTCTATAATCTAGAACCATGCACATTTGCGTCTTCTGAGTCTAACTTGCTTTCGTAATTAAATTGGACGTCGAGCTGTGCATTTGGACGTTTTCTCAACAAAATCGGGGACAAAATCCATTACAACGATTTGGTTAAAATCACGTTTATATAATACATTAAACTAACGTAAACCAGAAATCGAGAAAGTTTCACGTCGAAAAGGCTTTCCGTCTCTGCCAGACATCCCCTCGTCAACAGAACTCTTCTATTGTGGAAATTCTTCTTGTATTAAAATGGAATAAAGTTTTTGCATTGTGCTCCACACAATGAATAAAAGTAAGCAAATGCTTATACTTGCAAAAGTAAATACTCGTAAGTGCTCCTTCGCACAGGGCGACTTAGCAGCGCTTCTAAGCAGAAGGACAGGACGCACTGCAGCGCTGCTAAACCATGCTAAACAGACCAGTACGAAGGGGTAGTTACGAGTATTTACTTTGAATTTTGGAAGTATAAGCATTTGCTTACTTTTATTCATACGGCCCAATATATTTTTATTATTAAAATTAATGAACTAATGGAATCTCTTTGACCATTATAATTTCGGCAGATGTGTTTATTTAATATACGCCCCAGGAAAAATTATATACTTGCTTTATAAATATGTTCGTACGTAAATCTCTAACTAAGCAAATTTGATTATCGCCATTTCCGTTATATGCAGCCCTTCTAATTCTGCTTATTTTGCTGTGTTCAAAATTTTTTTTAATGAAGTTTAATATTCGCTGCCAAATTGAAAAGCTTCATTAACGAAGAACGTAATACAATCGTTTCGTTAATTCTCCCATTTATAGTTACAGTAACGATTTTAGCGATGAATAAAATTCGGGGCGTGCTTGGTAGGAAGCTTTTGCGTTGCTTATCCGTTACGGGGGATCATTTCTCAAATTGTCAGAAATGAACACTCGGTTTTATTTTAAAGGCGCCATCTATCATTTTTCGAAGTCCAATAAATGTCAGCGGGCGACATAAAGTGGATGCATACACAATGTGTATTTAAATTATGTTTTTTCACTACTAGCGTCTGATGACATGATTATTAACCTTTTTTTCCACTTGTAAAGTAGCCTTTCTCGGCATTTGTTCAAAGTGGTTAATAATGCGGACATTATTAACTAGTAGTCAATAATGAGAACCGTCACGCTGTCACTTTTAGAAAACACAGCCCGAAATTTCGCTCAATAAACGTTTAGACAAGTTCTCTAAAATGAATAATTGCACCCATCCGCCATTTCCACACATACCTAAAATTATCACATTTTGAAAAAATTCAAACGAAATTACTCTTTAAAAATATCTCAATGACAGAACAAAATACGGCCTGTTTGACTTGTACTTCCACGTACTTGATTGACATGTTAAATTAATAAACAAAAAATTCTGTCCAACCGTTCACTTTCTTATCAATATAATATGTTAATTTAGAGGACTTCAAGTGCTAGTAGTGAAAAAAAATAGTATATATACCACGGTAGAGAAGTCTATTATTGCCTTCGCACCTTACACCCCTCGGCGCAAGCGCCTCGAGATGTAATCTTGGTGCTCAGGCAATAATACTGTACTTCTCTACCTTGATATATAATGTACTATTATATTTTCCCTTTTGTTGAAGCTAATAATGAAATGTTAGAGAGAAGGTGATCGCATGGATCGAGGATATTAGTTTAGAAGCCCCATTGTTGCGCTACCGTCTTTGTTAGTGCATCGTCTTCTTTATATTGTAAGCAGAATTGCATTTGCAACCTTTGGCTTTGCCATTAGTTAATAATGTCCTCGGCGGCGGCACGGCGGTTAGACAAATTTTCTTCAATAATTCTATTATCTATTAGGAAGCTACATAGGTAATTGAAAATATAAGTGTAGTATTAGTCACTCGTAGTTATTTATACCTATGGCTATACCTAAAGCACTGAAATGTCTTCAAAAGGAATCGACAATCATTAATTAAAAGGACCGAGGCTCGTATTCAAATATCACATAAACAGATTAGCCTGATTATACAGAAATTATAAGTTGGAGGGGTTGGAACTGTGCTTTTTGGAGCACATCGAATTAACCTGTTCTTTAACATCGTGTGCTTTAAGATAACGAACACCCTGTAAAAGCACAGCCAATTTGAATATATGGAAAAGTTTAGATGAATTTTCAACATTGCCGAGAATTGAATTAAGCCGTCCCAAATTTTACGTATACACGAAATGGGTTTATTTTGTTAAGCGATCAAAATTAAATTAAAACTTTGAACAAACTCATCCATTCACTTTGAGTAATTACTTTGAATGCGATTTCAATTATGCGACGTCTGTGTTGTGCGTCGAAGGGTTTGTTTTGTTTTGTAGCTTTCCAATTGGAAAATAACGTAGTTCCGAATGAACGTCACTATTACGCTTTTTATGCAAAGTGGTTCATCCGAAAGAAAGAATAATCCCTTGCTATTTATTGACTGAGAGGCTTTGTTGTACAATGTCGGTGTAAACTTTTAACTCTTGATGCCTTTATAATTTAAAAGTTAGACACATCACTCGAACTTCAGTGAAGTTTTACATTGAGGAACCGGGCCTATGGCCTAGCCTCTAGCCATTCACTTTTTGTTATATTTAACCGACAGGAGAGGATTGTGACTATAATTTATTAATTTAATTAATTTTAATGTTTGTATGTCTGGACTTTCGTTAAGGGCGCAGAAATATATAATGTTCTTTGTGTGAACCGTGTTTTAAAAACCAATGAGTTCCCGATCCCGCTATCGGTTTTGCGACGGGGACGGGGAAATTTTTACTGTAGCGCTTAATAGCGAACGTGAATGAAAGTATGTCTGACGATAACAAGAAATGTATTGTGGAAAGCAAGCGCGATCTCATGGTAGGTACCTAAAAGTTTCGTTCCGTTCTGTTTGAATCCGAGCACGTTACGGGTTTTCTATTGGTTGTTGGGGCACGCCAGTCGAGGTCATTTGCGTTCAGAAATGACTCGTAGCAAGGTCCTTCATTTACAAGACACTACAACTCATGTCATTGTGCGATTAATCAAATTTGTACACAACGGTATACAGCAGGGAATTTAAAGACAATTAATCGGTGCATTTGCCCGCAACAAAACCTATTTAATAAAATTGGGCAAAAGTAACACCGACACAGAGGAGCATTGGCATTTTAGTCTTATGCTTAATCACGATCTCGAGTATCATTACATTGCGTAGGGACCTTTTTGTTTTGCATTCATCATGGAGTCATCTGTATCATTGAAGCGACCTGTTTTCATACTTCTTAAGGGAGTAGCATTTTCCAAAGATCATCACAACAGTAAGTTATTTAAATATTTTTTTTTGCTTTATATAAAGCCGTAAGTACTCAGTTATTTTTCGGAATTTGCTTAATAAACTGTGTTAGAAGTAATTTTGCCCTGAAAATTATGTGCATCAAAACGATTTTGTATTGTATTCATTAATAAGAATCGAATCCAATCATCAATTCATTGGAATTTTGCATTTAATTTCAGTAATACTAATCCTTTTGGTGGATTAAAAATGCGTTCAGTATTCAGGGGTATAGAAGAATGACAGTTTAGAAAAGGATCAAATTTATCATGGGCACGTGATCACGAAATAGGCATCACAATTTTGTATTTCTTTTTATGAATATAACTAATATTTTACATCAAGGAACGTGTAAAGAAAAATGAAATTTTATCGCCTATTCATTAGTTCATACCAGGGTTCATACCGATGAAAAATGAGTGACCTTTGGAATTTTTGTTTACATGGGTCATCGTACTTAACTAGAACTTCCAAAGGCGACTCGACAGTCACTCATTTTTGATCGCCCGGTATACATGCGTATTTATTAGAGTTCAACCAAAGAATTAGATCTTAAATATCAGATTTATATGGGGACAAAGGGCCAAACTTTCGCAAGGTAAGGGGAAAGTTAAAAATTAATTGCCAGTGCCGTAGAGGGTCAATTTTAATTTATGCGAGTGAGATGTACGACCCTTGTAAATGTAACTAAGCCCGTTATAGTTTTCACCCATGTATGGGCAGGCACGACTATTCCTACCTCAGGGAAATAGCGAGTGGTAGAGGTCCACTAATCAGTGACAAGGTGATGTGATGTTACGTTTCATTTGGCTGGTTGGCGGAACCAATGATTTGATACTCCACTTGCAATAAGTCGCAATAGTAGAAGTTAATGTTATCCATATCCTCGATGGATCTTATAAATTTAAAATTTGAAGGTGAAATAAAATGCGTGATTCCAATGCGACATAAATGGAATAATAGTAGGTACATGCCACTAAATAAATGAAGGTAATAAACCAATAGCTACATATAGACCTTTATTAACGAGCTCCTAGCGAGCTTATAATTTTGCGGTGTCTGATCGTCTGTCCGTCCGTTAGCACGATATCTTGATAACGAATGGACCGATTACGATAAAATTTAGTAGATGGATTCTTTATCAAATTTGTAGATCGGAGTTCGTGAATTGGCAATGTAGCTCAAAAAATAAGGAAGGCCCTTTTGACATCTCCGTGAGTTATGAACCGAATTGCATGAAATTCAATATGCGTATAGGTTTAGCCATATAAAACGCAATTCCAAAAATTGAGCTTATTCGATCAAAATTCACAGTGCCCTTTTCACATCTCGACCATTTATAAACCGAATTGCAAACTTTTTATTTTTTAAGGTATTTAAATGAAATTTGATACATAGCCACTTGGAATAAAAGCAAATTTAACGCCAGTTTCAAAATTTGGTTTTGCGCTTACGCAGTGCCAACTTTCTTATTTATGGAAGCAAAATAAATGAAATTTCATACATATACACTTTGAATAAAAGCAAAACAAACATTGTATTTGTCTTTATTTTTGAGTGGGCGGGGTTTCAGCCAAGGCTGCTCTACCAACCCAACCCACTATACAATTACAAATATCCATGCCCGAACCCGGATTCGAACCAGGGACCATAAGCGCCACAGTTCAGCTTTAATTGAACTGCGCCACACGGGCCGGCATCAGGTTTAAAATTTGGTTTTGCACATGCTATAGCCATACCCAGGAGCTCCTTTTCTATATTTTTTTAGTTTATTAATCGGAGGCTTTCTGGCAGCGAAGCTGTCACCGCGGACGAACTAAACTGAAACGATTGATCCACTGTAACAGCCCTTGATAATGGAACTCAAATCTTACGAAGTGGTTGAGTAAATTAAAAAAAATAAATGAAAATTTCTTCTTGTGTGGTTTTACATACATAAGACACTAATCCTAACTAATTTGTACTTAAATAGGAGTAGGTTCATTAACTAAAGCTCTAATATGACAACAACAAATAATCCAACTATTTAAAAATTAACCTTCCCCAGTTAAAACACAAAAGTAGAAAGCTTAATTTGCTAAATGAAAATTTTACACATTGGCTTAGTATTTGTATGGATTACAATACAAATCGCAATATTTTTTCCTTTGTTTTGGTTAGAAGTGTCGTCTATCTCCAAAGATTGGCGGAGGTACATATTATCCTCGCCATTAGAGATTGCCGGTACGTCATAGTTCACAATCGTATGGTTTAATATGAATAATATGAGTCAAATTACTTCCGTAATAATGCGAACTTGATTAGAAAATATACTCCGAGATGGCGACAGCTGTCATTTATTGGATGTTTATTTGAAGGTGCAAAACTGTCAAATCGCAGAAAGTATCGTTAGTCGATTTTGGTTTTTAATTATGGTAGGTATAAAATATAACATAATAAAGACGGTGAGAAAACAAAATCCTTGTAATCTAACAGGTCATTAATGCGTTATTTTTAAAGGGCATATGGTAAGATAAACCCATTGTTGTAAGCTGCCTCATTACAATGGAATTTTTCCAAAAATGTGAACATTTAGTAATTACGCTACGTCAGAATTATTACAATAGTCGGGTCTTGCATTCATAAGTGAGTTTGCCGATAAAGAATTATAAATTCACAATTAGAGCATTCAATTTATAGGTTACCTATACGATTTTCATACACCAAGCTGCACATTGCAAGACTACCACTTTTCAAAGTTACTCACTGTTACTTATGATGGCTTACAATAAGGATAAATTCAAAATGATACACTAAATGGATATTAATTATGTTCAAAATATATTATAATATACGACTGTCACTATTACTCTACTTCTATTTCATATTTTTACTTTTTTTACATTTTTAGCACAATGTTAGATTACTAGGAATCAGAAATGAGAAATAAGCAGCCTCTCAACTGGATCCTGATGTTGATCCTCCTTCTACCCTACGCAGTATAGAACGTGTGTAGAAATGTTTTAACGAAACAGGTCAGATTTGGCTCTCTTGCGGGGCCGTTTCTTACCCGGGCTTTCCAAAACAGGGTTAGAAGCCGCTCTTGTCTTGATGCTTCGCACCGTCCTCTCAGATATACCCAAAGCGTTGGCCACTCGCTATAATTGTGTGTTTGTACTAAATGAAAATATAAGTAAATATAATCACACTTACTTCTTAAACAGCAGATACGGGTATCAATGGACCACCGTTTTCTTTCTCCTTCTCAAAATGTTGCACTAAGTTTAACCATTGAATAAAAGTTTTTATTCAATGGTTTAACACAAGCTGTTGTGCTTCTGTATGCAAAGTTTTACCCTTTGCAGACATGGGAATTCGTAGAGAGAGATTAAAGTGATTAATAGGATACACGTAAGTGACGGATTAGTTCTCAAAAGAACTGATTGAAAAGTGCGTAACCGATGATTAAAGTGCGTGACAGGTAAACAATTAAAAATCACAACTGTCAAACAAATATACGGAAGAACTATTTTAGTCAAATGAGAGTTCAAATTCATACGGTTTACAAAACGCGTTGGTTATTCGTTTTTGTTTTTTCTCTTTCTACCACATTATCTCATTCAATAACTCACTTCGTTTCCTTCAAATGCACTTCGAATATTCACTGTCTTTATTTGATGTGCTGTTTTTCATGTGACTTTACTATAAACGTTTTGGATAGCTAGAGTCATTTACTTATGACGTACCGGCAATCTCTAATGGCGAGGATAATATGTGAAGTTACTTTCTTTATGGGAAATGGAAAAACCCGACATATTTTGACAATTTGTCTGTCCCCGATTAAGTAAATTTAAATCCACGAGTTCACTAATTTCAGATTTCCACCAAGCCAAAGATATCAATGGACAAGTTGGCACTTGTGATGTCAATGAATAAATATACGCGCTGTCTTAGATGGTTAGTTAATTTCTTCGTTCCCCACGACACGATAATATTTATAATGGCCTTTGAATTTCTTGAGAATTAAAGCTCCTTTCGCCATTAAAATTCTAGCAAACGAACTATATGTTATCACGGTCTCTTCTTGCTTCTCCCTGCTTTTTCCTTTTCCATTACTGCCTTGCTAGATATCAAAACGAAACAATCACAACCCATACTTTCCAAGTGCGTTTAGCTGTCGCCGATAAACCTACTCGCGATTACTATTCGTACGAAGCGGTACATACGAAGTTTTACTCGGTCGTAATACACTCAAATAGATTCAGAAATTAAA
>NW_022170596.1:17185486-17190295 GCF_008802855.1 Photinus pyralis
CATAGCGTGAATACAAGGTTCAAACATTTGTACAATATTCCAGCCCATAGAACTTCAAAATATGAATGTAGCTACTCAGTAGTAGCGCCCACTTTGTTTAATAAATAAATTCAAGGGAGAGACATTAAGAGTAAGAATTTTTTTAAAAATAATCCTAAACCGCAAATGATTGAATTATACCATTGAATAACTTTGACTCAACGATATTATACTTAACTATTTCATTTACATCTATTTAACATTATTTGTAAGTTATCTTTCTGTTATTATAGTTTATCTTCTTTCTTTTTATATTGCAATTAAAATTAAGTTAGTTTAATTTATCTGTACTTGCTGGTGGAGTGGAAGAACACCTTTGGCTGAACCCCTTCCATTTGTGTTTTTCGCAATAAACATTGTTATTGTTATTATTATTATAGAAACAATTGACGTGCTCCATGCTTTTAAGTACCGTCATCTAAATCAAGTTGGTTTGTTATACCGTACATGTGATTATTCCTTCATATTGTTTCTTTAGCATTAATTCATATTCACGAGGAAGCTGATTATCAGTGTGCTGTCAATCTGTATGCTTCAATTTAACTCCATGATAATAAGTAAGTACCTGTCCTAATACAATCCGATTCTTCGCTGTATTTGTTACTCTCTTACTCGTGGCCCGCGACCGGGCAGTGCGTAAGCTATACGAGAAGGAGAGGTCCTCTAATTTGATATTTCTGTGTGTGAGTGGTTCAACTGTTCCCTGATGTTTTTTTGTGTGCAAATTACCATTTTAAGAGTTTTGCCTAAATTGATCGTAGATTCGTGTAGTGTGATTTTATATTGAATTGATTGGTCATGTTTTCCAATTGTATATATTTATGGTGCCTCTTGTGTCTCGGTCTGGTTGATTTACTGCATTTAATTCTATAGTCAAATTCCATCGTACAATGAGATGTTTTATTTGTGTATTTTGTCCTGCATATTGTTTCCGTAAGTTATGTATTTCATGTATTTGTGTGGGCTATGCAGGGTTTTTGTCTCGAAGAAGGTTTTCCCCAGGTATCGCCTTGTTGTGTGCGTAATATATTTATTGGTTCTTATCCTTTCTTACGCAAGAAAACCTGCATTTTAACATTTTATTCAATTCCCCTCCCGATTGTGTCTCACGTCCCAACAACCAATTATACAACATATGAGTTCATTTGTACCATCCGTATCGAACCGACTGCTGCCGAGGTTCAAAAGTGCCGCGAAACGGCCGTCGTTTCGACTTGAAAGGTAGGTGGCTCTGCTCTTAGTTTTTCGCCAGAGTGTAAATAAGTATAGGATAAGTCAACATTTTCAGTGACGGCTTGAGGGACTCCTAGGATCACTACAACTTCCAAACTAAAAGAAAGAATAGTTAAATTCTTTAATGAAAGCACTGTAGTAGCTTATCAAAAAAATAATGTTTGGGGTGATTGCTTGATTTACTGTGAGAAAAAAGGTGAAAAGGAATAAAAGGATACAAATCTCAAGGCAACTTCACACACGTTATGATCCGTCATACCATCAAAGTTAAACGAAAACTGTTGCAGCAACAAGCGTTCTAATGGATTTCAAGGTGAGCCCAGATCATATTTGACAGTGCAAATGACCCTAAGCACCTAAATCGTTTTATTGTCTAAACAAAATGTAACAAGGATTCTTACATAATTCGCCTATATCTAAACAGTAGTTAATGTACGTAGTGGATAAAATTTGCCTTAATCGAAACTACAGGTGCCTACCGCAACAGGTCGCTTGAATAAACGAAAGTACCGAGTAACACAACCACTAATGATAATCAGATCTGAATACAATGTCTTCATTATACAGAATCAATACCAAATGAACAAAGGCGCATGGGAAAGAAGACGCATTATCTAGTAGGTCATAATTATACGGAAATTTGACAGTTTAAAATAGATTACAAGACATAATAGTTGTTGACATACTTCACCTTTCAGCGTAAACATAAAATTAGTAATTTTGAGAAAATATGTAAAAGAAATGCCAACACAAACATTAAAATTGGATACATTTCAAATTCAAACGCACAAACGCAACGCGAAGAATGTCGTGGTCAGCGATCTTCAAAGGTAACTAACCACCCTTTAGGAGCGTCTAACGAAAATTCCATAATCGCAATAGGAAATAATTCTGATGGAAAATTGGCAGACATACACGCACGTGGGAAATTCCGAGGGGATTGAACAAAACCGCGCAACTGGAAATTATATTAAAGTGTTCTATCTACGTGCGTTATATCTGCCCAGCAACGAATCATCTCCCTGCGGCTTACTGCACAAAACAAAGTTACATTTCGTCGGTACAAATTAAATTTTAACAGAACGTAATTGAACGCTGAATAGCGCTTTATACGTTCCCAGAATTCCACTTATTTTAAGCTTAATACAGAAACCGCAAATAAATGTGCTTGTCATGTACGAAGAACGGGAAATCCGAACCATACGTTTGGATAAAATGTAGTTATCATGTTGTATCGAATTTTCACAATAGGGAATTAAGATACCTACATATATTTTGAATTCCTTCAAGAACTACGACGGCAAGATGAAACTAGTGCAGAAATTCGGGGTAGAAAAGAAGACAAACATCGATCTGTAGCAAAACATAAGCCAGACCTTTACCAAAAATGTTGTTTACTAAATACGTAAAGGGTGCGAAAAGAATACAAAATTTAAGTAATGCAAAATAATTATGACTGCGGTGAAAAATACCCCTGAACTCTAGGCAACCCATAATACCTGCCGTTTCAACCTTGTCAAAATTGTCTGTATCTGTCATTTTCATTGTGTCTACTAGTTTTTCGCAAATTTGAATAGAAATGGCCTCACAATCCCGGCCATAGCGGCAAAATCTACCCTAATTTATGTAATCCACGCAAGTAAAAACAGGGTATTTCCTATTGTAAAAGTTCAAATTTGGAAGTAGTTGACTTCTTTACTCTATTCTTGCACTCTTTACTAATCATTCTACTCCCACTGTTTCAACATGAATCTACACATGACTCGAAAACTTCACCTTCGCATGCGCTACAGAGAACTCGTTGAGAAATTGCCCAATTACACGCGTTTATACAATGCGTAAATTTTATCTCCGAACATAGAAATCTCCTATGTTCACTTCTTAATGCCTGACAGTTATGCTACCCACCTTACCAACAAATTTAACAACTGTAACACAAAAGAAACTTAGGCGATTCGTCCATTTGCGCAACGAAACAAATGAAACCAGTTGCGCCCAACCATGAAACCAGTTGCGAACGCTGTTTTACCTATAGCTACTAATGGTGTGCAATTGCGATTGCAACCTATTTTGGATTTTGACGAAACCGCTTTTTCTTCACCTTAAATAGAAGAGCCCACCACCAGTGGCGTAGCGTAGGGGGGGGCGGAGGGGCGATCCGACCCGGGCGCCACTTTAGTAGGGGCGGCAGCGTCATACCTGCCAATAATACCCCGGGGAACTTTTGAAAATAGTTAAATTTTGATTTTTTAAGCAACTTGAAGATGCTTTATCTGACAAAACTGAGGAGAAAATCACGAAGAGACTTCTGTTCTCAATACTCCAATCTTTTAAATGCGATGTCTATGAAGCAATTCAAACACCATTATCTTCTTTGATTCTTGCGCATCTATGGGTTCGATTTCAAAAGCAGTTTTGTGTATATCCTTTTTACCGCATTACAAAAAAAATAGAAAAATACGCTGTTTTCTACCTGCCTGTCTTTATTGTAAGGCGACACCCCCCCCCCCCCCCAACCAACAATCGCAGGGAGGCACGCCCTGATCGCGCCCCGGGCGCCAACGTGCTACGCTACGCCACTGCCCACCACAAAATCTTCATCGGACGATGGCATCATTCAAACTCCAAAAAGGTTGGACAAATGGACATAAGTTGGTTTGATGAAACCTGTTTCACGCGACTGGTCGCAGCGACCGGTTGCTTATATGGGCGAGCTGCTTTAATAGATATTTTAGATACCTATTCGACCGATTTGTTTAGCACATTCGACTTATTAATTGTAAAACTATCTTTAAAGTGGTTTTAAAATGTTTTTTCAGTTAGTGGAATTTTACTTTTTTGCTGTGAATGTCGAATTCAATACGGACATGTATGAATTTTGTTCCTCTTATGCACGCTAAAATATTCGAGTTCATTTCTCCAATTAAAACACGACAAGTTCTATTTCTGGTGTAATGTTCATTAACAATTCAACCATCAGTCCATCAACATGAAATTTTTCAATGCTAATTGTGAATTATGCCAATTGACGGAATTTGCTTATCGAGATATTTAATAGCAAATAAATCCTGTTATTGTTGAAATAGGTCTGTAAGATTTCCATTTTTTCTTCTTTTGTATTTTATTAAGAATATAATTAATAATGTTAATTTAATAAATAATTCAGATATTGAGTCTATTGAAAACATTTAGAAAAGATGAAACATTGGTTAAGCGCTACTTGATTTGTGTATTTAAGAATTAAACATAGGAGAATTGTATGTTCAGAGTTAAAATTTACGCACTGTGTATTCCGACGAATCAAAAATACGAGTTGGAATTACATTATATATGCATTGTATATTTATACAATGATATATTGTTGTGTAAATTACGTCATGCGGACGCTTTAGCTGCTTACAGTGCAAATAGTATTGGATCACCCTGTATGTGTCAATTTTCAATTATTTGTAACGTTAATTAGGTTAATAATTTAGACTGAACACAATTTCGATCATGGTTTTCGAATTTGAAATCAATGTGTTTTGTATTAGATTT
>NW_022170596.1:17190395-17349548 GCF_008802855.1 Photinus pyralis
TTAATTTAAACATTCAAAGTTGCTAAAGAACATTTTGAAAATATTTTTTTTATTGTGGTTATTTTAGGGGTTGACTTTTGAGAGCAAAACTGTTTAACAAATCATATTATTATGTCCCTTAATGTAATTTGACTCAATTCTAAAAGTACCCTTACCCTTATAAAATATTAAGTTATTTTCCGCATAAGATCATCTTTGGAGTAGAGCAGGGATTCCCAACCAAATTTTTCCAAGAACCCCCTCACCCAGTCGCTGTAATGACGAGGACCCCCACTTAAATTGTGAAGCATTATCATGGTTGAAGAAAAACCTATGAGACTCCACTAGTGGAAGTGCAGTACACTGATCTCAAACTTGCCCTCTCTCTCTCTTACATTGCATAGATCATAAGCTGGATTGGTTGTTTACACTAAAGACGTGTAGTCCGTCTCTTATTTTACACTGATGTGTTTGTGTCACTATGTTGTCACATGAAAAAGTAACATGTTAACAGAAACTGTTTGATAGATCACATGAAAAAAAAAAAAAAAATCTGATTCCTTCGATTTTTTAAAGAATCTTGGTAAATATCAACATTGATTGCTAATTCTGTTTGTCAGCTATAAAGTGTAGATCTGTAAATCCTGACTTGCATTTGAAACAAAGCTTTTTGAAGTTAGTACATGAAACTTTGCATTTTTATCACCAGGAATAGTTTCTATCTCTGCAGATACAAGTAATGTTGTAAGGCCTCATTTATGTTCTGTATGTGTGCCACCCATTGCAGTGAAGAGAATGACATTTTGGACTATCTATTGATATAATATATTACTATACAGTGTGATCTAACTCAAGTTAGTTATTACTGATATTGTTATTTTTGAGGTAACAATGTTGTCTAAATTAGAAAAATAATTGAACATCACGTTTCAACAAAATAAGGAAATGGCGCTTATATTTTTATATATTTGGAAAGAAGATTAAATTATGAGTAACAATTTTATGAATGAACAGTGAACTGATAGCTGAAAGAGCGTTTTTTTTATTATTAGGTGTCTGTTTATAGGTATGGAAAAAAATTATTGCGGGGTCCGACATTATATGAGTGTGAAGTGAGATAGCATACACAACAAACTGAATCGTAACGTTATGTCTCTCTCACACTCATATAATCCTTAATGCGTTTTTTTTTAGCTTTAGACTCATAATAATGTTTTTCCATACCAGTAAATTGACAGACTGATTCTAATGTTTTTTGTTTGATTTTATTTTCCTTTTTTCTATTATGCTGAATTTTCAATCTTTATTTACTTTAACTATTCATTGGTTTGTATCTCTTTTCATCTTTCAAAGTATGTAAAATATACAGGGCGCCTATAAAAAAAAAATGTTATTAAATTTCTGGATGACTGTTCAGCTGTTTCTGGCTGAGGAAAGTGACTAATAACAAAGTTAGCCATAGTGCCGACTTCAGTTGGAAATCAGATTGATGCAATGTATACAATTTTCCACTAGGTGAGAGACCCTTCGCTTGCGAAGTCTGCAAAAATGGTTACGTATCAAAAGCGAGCTTAAAGATACACATGCGGACGCACACCAACGAAAGACCTTTCGTTTGCGACTTCTGTGGAAAAGCTTTCCGGCAGTCTGGGGATTTAACAAGTCACAAGCGTCTACACGGTACTGAAAAACCAATCGAATGTTCAGTTTGCCAGAAAAGGTAAGTGCTATTTTATTCTCGGCAGATTTAACCTTTTTTTTTAGGTTTACAACAGTGATGAAACTGAAATATCACATGCGGAATCACACCGGGGAAAGGCCATACGTATGCAGTGTTTGTGGTAGAGGATTTACCGTAAATACCATTTTATTACGTCATATGCGAGTTCATTCAGGTGAAAGGCCATATGTTTGTGTTACTTGTGGAAAAGCATTTTCACAATCTAGTACTTTAAATACACATATGAAGGTAATATTTCGACCTCACACAGCACGTTAACTAAACTCTTGCATGGAACTATCTTTAGATTATTTTTATTGTGTTCTTTTTGCACAACTTCATGGAAAAAGTAATATACACAATGTGCCCTTTACATTTAACTATGTACCTACAGGAACATCATTCTTAAGAAGTATTTAGCATTGAGCATTCATCAAAAATGTAATTGGATGTGTGGGGAAATTTAAAATGGTCTGGAAAAAATTGAATATCCCCCAGATATTTCATTTGCATCCCTGTTTAGGAATTCGCCATCTTAAAGGAAAAATTTTGGAAAATCTTAGAAAGGGTATACAACTGATGGATGAAAATGTGTTTAGGGGTGAAAATTGGAAAATTGGAAAGCCATACACAAAAACCTACAAAAATTTGTTTGTTCTATTCTCCTATTTGTTATGATTGCTGAGAAAAAATTAAAGAAGAAAATGTTGGGGAATAGCTCTCATACGTACTATTTTGGACCTTCCATTCCTGTGGATAAAATGATTGTTTTAGTCTCTTATACAGTGTGTAAAGCGATGGGGTATACAAGAGGGAATTTTTTTTTTAAATATTGATTTATGAAAAAAATTTATTCTTCATAATATTTTTTGCTTGCTTTGAAAGTACCAATAACGTTTCGATTGTTTATTGGTTTGATAGCAATACTCTATCTTAATTATAATATAGAATGATAACTTTCAATAAAAAAAATTAATTTTATTATTTTTCCAGATTTCTATATATAAATTTTAGATTATCGAAACGTTATTGGTACTTTCAAAGCAAGCAAAACATATCATGAAGAATAAATTTTTTTCATAAATCATTCATAAATATTTAAACAAAAATTCCCCCTTGTATACCCCATCGCTTTACACACTGTATAATCCAATTTTTTAAAACACTGCTATGGTTACTTTTTAGTGACAAAATTAAGAATCATTTTCATCATTTTTATATCCAATTCTTTTCCTAACTTGTCACTAAAAAGGCAAAAATAAAAAAAATTAAATGTTTGTCGAAATCTTTTCAATATTCCGAGCAATATTCATATTGCTCAATTCTTGAGATCCGAACTCAAAATGGGTAAAAGTATTTTCCCTTTAGTTTCTGATCGCACTCCAGATTCTGTTTATGTCTACTTTACAACTTTTTATCCTAATCAACTGGTGGGGCTGCTTTTTTACAAGTGGGGTTCAAGCTATTATGAGGTGCCATCCCGGTACCTACAAAGGGAAACTGATAGGTTTGGACAAAATGTCACTGTTTGGTTGGTCAAAATTTCAAATGCAAAAATTCTCGAAGGGTCAGAAAGGAAGAAGGCGTACTTACTGTTGTTTTGTCTTAAAGATCAGTAAAGTCAGTAAATTAAGTCCAATTAAAAATCGTTTCCAAAGTGCAGTGAAGCAAAATGGAACTAGTAACTACTATTTACAAATTACCACGAACCTCAGTTACATACTTCTCACCAGGGAGTGTTTTTAGACTTAAGAACACAGCATCACATGAGAGGTGTTAAATATGGAATGATAATGCAATGAAAAAACTGACACAAATTGAATTCGCGCAGATGCACTACTGAGTTTGCGCAGTAAGACACTGCTCAAATTAAAAAGGTAGTCAGGGCCGGTCTCTAAAATATTTGGAAGTAGCTACATATTGAGAAAAGTCAGATAACGAAGTGAATTTTGGGTATTCTTTTACATGGACATTAGGGAATAATTTGATGACATTATTCCTTCAAACAAAACAACCGTTAATTGCGTTAATAAGAAGACCGGATCCACTAAAATAGACACAGTTCCTGACTGGATCTGTAAGCTCACACAATGCGCAAGCTCATAAGTGCACCTACATCTGATTCGCACAGAGTAAATTGTGTCATTTTGTTGTCGTGCATCGTTACCCATTCGCGTTCTAGTTTGTGTATATTTTTGTGGGAACGATATAATTATTATATGGTATTATCAAATAAGGTAAGAGAAAGTGAAAATATCAGTGAAAATTCATTTTGATATCTGTTTCCTAAGGAGAGATATGGCGAAATTATGCACATTCACAAATCTAAGTTGCTATATTCATCCAAGCTGGCTGAAACCGAAGTTGCATTCAACTCCTTAAAAGGATGTTCCCTTTCCCCAGCCCTCATATTTTATGAACTAGAGCTGCTTTTTTTTCCTTAATGCAGACCTGCACAAAATTATTTTGGATTAATTATTGTTAAAGTTGAGAATAAATATTCTGCTAATAATTTCGATTTTTATTTATAACTTGAGGTTATTGATTTCGAACTTTAAAATGTTCATCATCAGATCTGTGCGTCATCAAATTGCTGAGTAAAATTAAAAGATGCATATAGTATGGATCTGTAATGAACGAACAACATAATGGCAACGAATATTACGAATGGCAGTTGGCGTTGAAGTGTGCCCTCTAGCGGCAAACCTTGAAACTTGAAATAATTTCCAGCGATTTCTCTTTACCTTTTTTGTTAACAAAATCTTGTTTTCCAAGCTGTGTGCTGATTCTGTAGAGATGGGCTGTGACCTTTATTAATAGGACACCCTGTACTCATATATATTACTTCTTCTATGATCATTTTTAAGAGTGTGTGTGCATTAAAAACATGTTATTTATAGCTTCACATTATAATAAAAGTGGATTATTTTAGGTCCACGCCCCTTCTCCAAAATACAACACTCAAGAGACACAATCAA
The DNA here is from genome assembly GCF_008802855.1 of Photinus pyralis. Lineage (NCBI taxonomy): Eukaryota > Metazoa > Arthropoda > Insecta > Coleoptera > Lampyridae > Photinus > Photinus pyralis. Next base: position 17,195,073 of record NW_022170596.1, read on the forward strand.
GAATGCCAAAATTTTCATCTACAAACGAAGTCAAATTTCATCCTAACAATGACCAGACAAACAACAGGTTAATGCAACCCACTGACAATCGCATGATGCAACCAGAACCGCCTCGCATGATGCAACAAGACACAAGTAGAATGATATCAAATGATGGATCAAGAATTATAAACGACGCCCATTTATTGACTGATCATCGTGTACTTTTAAACGATGCCACCAGACTTCATTTAGTTAACGTTAGTGAACCGCCAAGACTCCTAGTGAACGATAACACAAGGCTGTTGACGACTAACGACAATAGATTGCTCACTAACGACAATACGCGCCTGCTGGCGAATATGACCGATAATAATAGATTGCTGACGAATGATAACACCCGTTTACTAACAAATGATAACGCTCGACATTTGGCGGTTATCGAGAGTTCTCGCATTTTAGCAGATAAGTATTTGGCAAATTATGATCCATATCATCGGGGACATCTTTAGATTTCAACTGAATAGGACAAATGCTCTAATTAAAACATCAATATTAATAATTTTGTTTCATTTTAATTAACTGACATCCAGTTTTATATTACGTAAGTATAGTAGTGTAGTTCTTATTTTATTATTTATACAATATGTGTATAAAGACTTGCGTCTCTGTTTCACCGTGACTCCCTCTCTGACCTCGGCACTGCGCAACCGCAAGCCCGCTATAATTTGATTTTGCGTTGAACTGTAAGGGCATTGAGTAATTAAATATGAGTCCTTCACTCAACGGTTAGGGTAAGGGGTAAAAAGCTACGAGCAAAAAATGTACTCGTAGGGGTAAATAGTAAACATAACCTCTGCCAGCCACAGAAGACTTGTGAATATTTTTAGTGTGTCTAAGTAGATTGCACTGTTTAGTAAATGTCTTTCCACATAATGTACAAATGAAGACATATCTGTGAATTAAAAATTAAACATGCAAACAGCTGAGCGGAACTAATTATTAGGTACAATCAACAATATTCATTTTTAGTATGTGGAACCCTTACCTCTTCTTTAACTTATTTGCGTTCTCGTTCATTATTACTTCGTGTTTGCATAACACCGTAAATAAAAGAACGTGTTTTATTTATGGCACAACACTACACAATAATTTTTTTGCGTAATCAGCAGGAAACGTGGTAATATAAACAAAACAAACCCTTGCACGTTGCGCGTTAGGGCAAATTCAAGTGCTTGCGTCTGCGCGTTGCTGAGGGAGTCACGGTGAAACAGAGACGCAAGAGTGTATAAAGTACGTTACCTTTTTTAGTCTCGTGTGCTAATTTGTGAACACCAAAACCTCTGTTGAGGGCCAGTATTCTAAAACACGCATAATTATCTATTCTTCATTAAGCTAAAGCTAGTGTGAATTTTATTAGTGTGATTTAATCAATTAGTTACGGTAGGTTTTTATTTAATATCTCGCTCATTTATTTTTTATTTATCCCCCCAATTAATTTAATTAAAGATTCTTGTCAATTTAATGAATTCCATGCATAAAAGGTAAGTGAAGTTTAACTTTGCAGTACAGTAGCAGCTTGACGTAAATTTCATTTAGTTTACACTTGCACTGGCACTTTATGTAGCGATAGAGGATACATAAGTTTGTAATGCAACACAATATTTATTTCACCCAAGTTTGCAATTAAACGTTGCTTTAAAAAATACATGAGAATAGAAAATATTGTACCCAATTATTTAAATGAATTTTCACAGTAATGAAGCAATGTAAACATAGTGTTCATTAAAGAGAATTCTGTGATAAAGAACACCCAGTGTAACGCAGTAAGTCAAGCTTTATAAGTGCAGTAGCTGTGAGCAGCTCTTCGATCATGTCTTATGAGCCAAAAGTCACAATTTACAAATTTTCCCAGTTTTTAAGTCACTAAAAATTTTCGATTCAATATTATAGTATTTGGTTATATACAGGGTCCTACGTCATACATGGTCAAAATTATTAAAAAAATATCTTGTGCAAATATCAACTATAGATGTTTGCACATCTACAGAAATTATTTTTGAGTGTGGGTGGTGTCCAATTTTTAGGGTGTCATAATATAATTTTTTTAAATAATAATAATAATGTCATATGTCTTTATTCTCTTCTACTCCTACCATACAAATATTAAAAAGAAAGTTTCATTTCTAAAACTTAGCAAATAAATTTGATTTTATGGTTTGCAAAGTTAAAAAAACAAATCAGGTGTTGAAAAAGAAAAGATTTAAGTATCATTGCAAGTAGAACACCATGTTTATTTTTACAAGTTCCAATGTCATTTGATAACCTCTACATGGAAACTTTTTGTTTTTTTTTTGTCAACGTTGCCATCTTATTAATTTTTTTCCGAATAATTCCCCTTAACCCTTACTTTGATGATTCGTAGCCACTTTGATTTTGAAGTTAAGAAATACATTTGCTCAATAATGTTAATCTGAGTAAAGGGTAGCACTTTGATAATGAGAAAGTTGGATTTAGTGATGCAGGGTGTTCTCACGGAAATGACAAAATTTCCAAACATCGATGTGCTATAAGTATTCTTTTTCAAATGGAACCACTATTTTATTTCGCTATTCAATTATCTGTTGTGTTCTCTTCAATTTTTGTAAGTGTCCTGTGCAGTTTTTAGGTTATTCTCTATTTTTCACAAACATACCTACCCATTAATTAATTTCGGGCGATCAAAAATGAGTTGCTGTCGAGTCGCCTTTGGAAGTTCAAGTTAAATATGATTTCCCATGTAAACAAAAATTCCAAAGGTGACTCGACAGCAACTCATTTTTGATCGCACAGTATTTATACATTGATGAATTCCAAATATTTGTAAAATGTGAGAAATATTCAACCGTATCATAGTAATACAAAAGCACTCTATCGAAAATCTTCAAGGTGTTAACTTATTCCGCGCAATAGTTGACTCATCCTGTACATGACAAAGGTATAGTTTATAATCTGTTTGAATTATCGTAAAACCCTAGTCAGTTTTATTTATTGTGCATTATCGCATTATCACATTACCAATACAACTTTTTTTTAAAATCTTCAAAAAATAAAGATTTTTTGTTCCTCTTTAATTGAATATTGGGGAGTTAATTGTTTTTTTTTATTTATCTTCATTACAAGATTTACTTTATGAAGTGTTGCAGATAGACATTATCCAAAATAGAAAGATTAATTCTAAAACGTCAAAATAATAGTTAACCACTACTACATAAATCTGTACCTATAAATAGCCAATTGTACCAACTGCTGGTAAACTTAATGGAGAGTTATTACTATGGTAATAATTATCTTCATGAAAATGATCAGTTAGTTAAATATAACTGTATTGACATTAATCTCAGTGGAAGTCATCTGTCAGTTAAGTTTATTAGCAGTTGATAATAGTAGTCTTTAAATGCAAATTTCGTTTTGGTTAGGTTAGTAGAATTGCAGAGCGAAGGAAATAGGTTTCATCAAAACCCCATTTTAATTTATTTCTAATTTTTGTGTGTGCGAGTGTGTAATTTTAGTGCTTGAACGATGACTAATAATAAGTAGTAATAAGGATCAACACTTCCATTTGTAGTAAAACATATCGTACATATTAATTAGAAAGAAGTAGCCTTAATTATTTTTGTATTGTACCATGTATGTGCTATCTGTATTTTTTATGTTCCTGGAGATTACTCCTAAACTTGTACTACTTACTATAGGTAGATTATTGTAAGGTAGCTGATAGAGCCGAGCATTATTCTGTAAAGACTTTGTGTTTAATTACAGTAAACGTAAAAATTAGTTTGAATGCAGTACACAACCATGATCATATTTTCTAAATACGTAGCGGCAAAGCCTTGTGCACAAATTGAAAATAAACACTTTTTATATCAGTGAATTTCTTTATCTTATTAGTGATAGATAATTACAGGGGGACCATTAACTTCTACTTATATATCATAGCTTAATTTGTTTACGTCAATGGGAAACCTACTGTTACAGGTTCATTTTTAAAATGTGTAAAAAGTTGCTATTAATTCAATTTTTATTGGGGTTTGTGTTTAAATGTGGTCGGCCACTTAAAGGTAAGTGTAAAATTCGATTAATTTTGAAGGTATTTAGTTACTCTGAATGTCACAAATGCCCAGCATAGGTTTAGATATAATTGTGCATTTGAAATAATCCGTCAAGATACAAATGATTTTTTAATTATAATTTTGTTTGATGTGGTTTGGAATAACATCAAACAAAATTATAAAAATGTATGGATCCTGATAGTTACCTACTGAAAATCGATTTTGTAATTACTTGTTTGAATGTGCATGCTCTATTTGATCTGTTCCTTAAAGACCCTACGTCCTTGTCTAGAAAAATTTAGGAAAATATACCAATTTCTGAATTTTTCGTTTTCTTTCATTAGAAACATGTATGGGTAATAATAATAATACTTAGGAAAAATCGGTCCACACAATTTCAACAATTGATTTCAGTCATAGGTTCTACATTGGCCCTTATTAAGAACCCGACATAATCTTGCGATAGTACTTTTGCCTGTTTCCCGTCCATGTGATAACTCTTGAATGGTAAGTAGATCCTAGATCCTTGAACTTGGTATACAGGGTCCTCTTGGTCGAATCCTATTCAATGTAGTCAAAAAGTCACCAAAGTTTCAGATAAAGATTTTCAATAATTTGTTGGGACTCTTATACAGTGCCTAAATTTGAACTTTATAGATATTTTGGATACATATTCGGCCGATTTGTGTAGCTTTAGCAGATTCGACTTATTAACTAACCTTTAAATTATCTTTTAAGTGAATGCGCTATCCAGCAGTATATAATCAAAGGCTGCGCGCGAATGCTTTAGCTTATAGGTCAACGCGTATTTCGCGCGGCGCTCATAATGATTTAAATAGGCTGGGGGTATTTGACTTGTATATTTAAGAATTGAAAATAGGAGATTTGTATGTTCAGTGTTAAAATTTACCCACTGTCTACTCCTATATTGTATCAGTGTATTAAAAGCATGCACAGTTATTTTTATTTATTTAAGTTGATGAACGAATTGAATATTCATATTCGATACCACAGCACTCGAGCTACACCTATGTGTCTATCAACAACCCACAATGGGGTAAGTACCACACGATACGTTACCATTTTAGATAACCTTCATCTGTTAGTAACGCAAAAACCAACAAATTACGACCACTGGCTAACAAGCACTTACGTTCCGCAGTGGAGTAAGTTTTAAATTTATAAGTATTATACAAATTAATTTTGCCATTTTTCATGTAGCTACTCCGAAACCGACCAGCACAGTGCACCAGAGCTATATCACTCAGAGTAAGCAAAAACGTTGAGTTGCGCAATGAAAACGCTAGTGTTGTAGCTACACCAAAACCGGTAGATAATGCAAATGTTGCCAACAACACTGGTCTCTCGGGATGCGGAGGTCGTGGCGGGTATTATTTCAATCGTATCATAGGAGGAACAAGCGCTACGCCAGGTGCTTAGATCAGTTTTACTTCTTGGTAAATTAAACACAATTTGTAGGCGAATTTCCGTGGCAGGTGTCAATTCAAGTAGACGACGGAAGACAATTACATCATATTTGTGGAGGTGCTATTTTGTCAGAGCACTGGGTCATCACGGCTGGACATTGCGTTAGTCAAGTGCCTGTATCATCCTTGTCTATTGTAGGAGGAGACCACAATCTTTATGTATTGGAAGGTAAATCGTACATGTCGTTTTTCTATGGGTACATATGTTCTTTCAGGAACCGAACAACGCCGAGGCATTGTTAACGTTTTCACAACTTTCTTCGATCTGGCTACATTTAGGAATGATATAGCGCTGCTAAAAGTAAACAGTCCGTTAATACTGAAATCGGGTTCTAGGGCGTCCGCCATTTGTCTACCTGAAAAACATGATAAATTTCAAGGTGTTGTAATTGGGTGCATGTACAAATTCGTGCACTGAGAAATAATGTGATATACTCTTATTTCTGCTTGTAGGACTAGCTACAGTATCAGGCTGGGGTCGTATGACAGAGGCAGGGAATTCTCCTCAAACATTACAACAAGTGACATTACCCTTTATCGACAAATATTCTTGTAGAGCGAGATATCAGCAAGTTGGATTTTCACAATATCTCAGTGAATGTCAACTATGTGCTGGAACTCCTTACGGGGGCAAAGATGCTTGTCAGGTATGTAAAAAAGATTATGGTACTATAGATGTCTCAAATAGGTACAATAAAATTGTAATTCCTGTAAGATTACACCAGCGGATAGGTGAATGTTGTTGAAATCAGACCATCTGTCAGTATAATTTTGTAATAAATTTTACTTGTGACAGGGCAGATAGATGTTCATATTTTTGAAACTTTGCTTATATAGCAAACTGAAAGACTAGAAAAAATCACGAGAGCGTTTTTGAAGTCTAAAAGGCGTATCATATTTCAAGGAAATGCGTCGCATCGGCTTTGATTACTTATCACTGGTGACTAATTTTAGCGAATTGATGGCGCCCCGATGTATGGAATACTCGCTACATTACAATGAATATTACAATTTCTTAAATATATAAATATAAAAGAATACATGTACATATAAAAAGACCTGAAAAGGGCCTAAAAAACATACGAGCGCGAATTCACTTCGGCAGCGATGTTGGAAATGCAATTAAACATGCTTCAATTTGCTTACATACTTAGCAAACGGAAAGTTTTCTAGAAAAAAATCACTGAACGTTCTCGAAGTGTTTTCGAGGACGTTTGAGAACTTGATTTACCCATTTCATATGTAAACCAGCCTAGAAGCTCTGATTGCACATAGAAAACTACGGAACAGGCTCAAAGAGCTTGAATGGAGAGATTATACAATCGCAAAGCGACTATGCACCTTTGTCAGTGAGCAAAACATTGCTTCAAAAAATATGTTTTCTATACTATTTTCAAAGAAGAGGATTCTACAAGTAGTAGATACTGTATAGTAATACAGATAGTGTATCAATTTTCATTAAAAAGTAGACTACTTATTTGATACATATTCCTAAGAAACGTTTTCGATTCTAGGGAGATTCTGGTGGACCTTTAGTATGCGCCAAGGACAGCGGACAATATTTTCTTTGCGGAATAGTCAGTTGGGGAATTGGATGTGCTAGACCTGATTACCCTGGCGTTTATACCGAGGTAGGTTCTGTGCACATGGCTATAAAGGAGGGTATTTCGAGTTATCATTTTGTAGGTGTCATGTTTTGTGGATTGGATAAAAAATACTATGGCACAAAATTGGTAGCAGCATAGAATTGTGTCTACACACAACAATCTATTATAGTATTCTTGGTAGAAAATGTTTTTTCAAATAAAAGATTACACTATTACTTAAGTAAACATCTATTGTCTTCCCAGAAGATAACCCAACAAATATGTATAAATTCACAAAAATTTGTCTATAAATAACAATTAAAAATCACTAACACGTCCTTTCCTCTCCCAGTCTCCGTACCTTGTCGGTTCAGGCCCTCTAGGACCGCCTACTTCACCGGTATGTGGATTTGTATTGTTAGGCCATGGAGGTAAGGGTTCCTTTTCTTGGTGTGGATGTGGTCCTTCAAGTTCTTCTAGTTTAGTTATCGGTGTCTTCTCTCGTCGTAACTTCTCTCGAAATTCTTGCATTCTGGGAGACAACGGCTTATCATTTGAAGATGAAGACCTCTGTAAAACATCTGTTTCGGGTTCGCATCAACTATCATGACATAAGATTTACACCTTTTTGATTTTCTTGTTAATCAGCATTAAAGGAAAAAAGTACGAACAAGATGGCAAAACTGCCAAAATTATAAGTATACTCATGCAATCACTAGAAGCTTGAAATTAAAATTATCAAAATGAAATAGGATTGCATGAAAAGAAAGTAGAACAAATGTGACTGAACTTTCATTGCAAATTTTGGCAATGCGAATTGGGGTCACTGACAAACCAAGCTCAAGCAACAAGATTTGTTATGGAATTTGCTTTAAATGTTGAGAAGCAATTTCATTGTATCGCATACTTTACCTGATATTTGAGCTGGTTTGGGAAGGAAAGTAGAATTCTTGGAGTGGCGAAGCAGGTACATCATGAGACTCATTTTAAGCAAATGACACTAAAATTATAGCTGCATAATATTGACGACTGCGAACGTGTTTTGTTTATTTCACTGACATGAGAGGGAGGTTAGATTCAGTTTGCTTTATTTACATTTGTAAATTTTACTATTCTATGGTTTTGGCAACATTCGTCATGCACGTCACCCAGTGTGGGAGCGTTCCAAGGATGCCCTTTCTTGGTACACAAAAATACGTGCGCTTTCGTTCCGTGGAGGCGCTTCTGACTTCTGAGAATCGCTTCGCGCTACTTAAATGTGGTGCTGCAAATCGCCAGTTGAGTATAAAATGTGAATACTCCCCCAAATTGTTATTACAGTCCAATACTGCACGTCGGCGTCAAAGCATTTCTTGTTGCAATATAGCGAACACTTATACACCTTGGCATCCTTCTATGTACTAAACCCATTGAGTTATTGAGTAATTAATCACTCAACGCTAAAACGAAGAAAAATTAATGAGAGGGTCCCTATTCTCGTATTGCGTGGACACAAGAGTTGTGTGGTCCGCACGAGATGAGGAAGCAACATAGGTACAGTCAAGAATCGGAACTGTATTAGGTACTACCTCCAAGGAGGAAACGTTTAGTCGAACATTCAAGGCAACATCATATACTTAGGTAATACAATTCTATGTGAATACATAGATATATAGGTACGCAATAAAATAATATAAAGGCATAACCGCCTGTACAAAATAACATGATTCAGAATAAACAAAAGCTTGAGCACACCATACTGTAATAACCAATGAATAATGAATACCTTATTTATTGGCAATAACCAAATATCAGCATTTTATGCAAAATGTAAATATCAAATTGAGACATGACATACGAAGATTGATGATTACTACGAGAAGTCGAGAAATAAGTAATAAAACAACTATTAAGTACCGACTGGCTGTAATTACACTTTTAAAACAGAACAAATAACCCACGTTCCTCTCTCTTAACAACTTTCATAGCCAAAATCCCTATTGCCCTGCATTTGCTGTACCATAGAAAGCCTATTGTGTTCCTCATACAATACAATTAGCTACAGACCTGCAAGTTCAGTAGGAATTATATACAGTGTGAGCAACAATGATTGAAGCGTGCGTCATCACCGCTTGTTCCTATTAATATCAAAACTACCTTCTTTGTATGGAGTTGTATACGAAAATGACGTTCTGCGCTGTCACAGTGACGTGCGTCTATTCGTATTTCGTATCTTGTATCAAATCAGCATATGCTATGAGCGGCACATTGCCAATTTAGCTGAAGCGGCACGCTTCAATCTTTGTTGCTCACTCTGTACAACTTTCTTAAAACTGAACATACATTGTCATTACCCCTACGTTCACTTAAACGAAAACAGATCTATTCCAATAACAGGAAAAATAAGTTTTGCAGTACCAATGATCTGTACCTTTCTTGGCTATAAGTTTAATTAAATATTTGCACAAGTTTAATGTAAAATACTTTTAATTCATCTTAATAAAAACTCTGATTATAATATATTATTTTTAGTTTATGTTTATAAACATTTTAAGAAGGCACACTTAAACATTTATTAAAAATACTTGGCGTCACTTTTTGGTATTCTTCCACAATTACAGACTTATCCAAGTCTCCATTAACCACTAAAACTGGTGCTGGACAGGTAAACATGGTCTTATAGTACAACCAATTTTCATGCATCTCATGCATTTCATGTAAATACTCCAACTGAACAGTCTTTTCCTCTTGACGATTTCTTTCGCGCATCCGTTTATAAACGACTTCAGGTGATGCTCTCAAATATACTGTAAAATGAAATTGTTAAAGTTTCAATCACAAAAACCAGTTATACCCACTGATTAGATCAACGTCACACATCGCACTTGAGGTGGCCCATTTGAACCACTCGTCAATAACCGAGGCAGATGGTGCTGGTAACACGCTATCACGAATCATTTTTTCCACAAAGCAGTACCTAATTAGTCATACAATTAATTACCTTCTTTAGTCTTACATACCTTGCACTGTAGATTGATCGCTCCATTAGCTTTATAGCACAATCAGTCTTGAACGTATGTTGTTGTAACATGGTGAGTTGTACATACGATTGAAATGTAAATCCCCAACGTTCTCGGTCTTCGTACAAGTGGGACTACGTAATAAAGTAACAGATGACAGTCAACAAAGTGAACAAATCGACTTACCAAAAGGTTATATCCACCACAATTTTTCCACAACTCAATCGGCTCTGCTAAAGTACATATGTTGTTATACTGTTTAAAATAATTAAGGAATGTTGTCTTCCCACTTCCGATATTGCCCTCAACCAAAACAGTAAAAGGGGAATGCGTCAATTTTATCCTCTTGCTTTCCATTTTGGAAAAGTGGATCACAACACAATATGTAAAAAACGACTACACTTTATCGTGGGAAATGCATCAACAATGGAATGTAGTGGATGTGGTGAAAATTAGGCGGTAAAATTCCCGCTATAATTCCATAACCGTTATGATAGATAGAATTTTTTGGTTATGTTATAAATTTTTAAATGTTCTCTATTTGAGTGTAGAGTGAACTTAGAACTACAACGACGCATTGTAACTAATTAGATTAATGAAATATAATTTAATAATAATAATAATTGGATTATTTTAATGTTCAATTAAATTAGGGATGTTACAGTAATACCACACGGATAAACGTAGGAAGTTGTCAAATTTAAGTGATAATGGGCCAGGTGGATTTAAATCGCGACCTTGTTCCCCAATTTTCATTTCTCAAAGTGAGATACAATAGGTAACCTTTATTTCAATGAGGTAATTTTTTTTGGATTGTCAAATCACATATTCTTTCGAAGTGTGATCTTATAATCATGATTGCTAAAATCGTGAACAAACTGAACATAACAGTTTTATTATCATGAATTCCTAACCTCTATAAATGCAAGGATATTTTTGCTCAAATGTTAGGTTAGTCAATATTTGTAACTGAAGAAGAGCATAATCGTACCAGTACTTCCACTTATATTTAAATTATTTTCATAATCCAAACAAAAAATACGTAATTCGAATGCAAATGTGTACTCCGTAAACTTAACCAAACTTTGATTTAAATTCGTGCGTTCTTTCGTAATGCGTGATCCTACGAATCACGATCTCGTAATCATGCTTGCGAAGTAGCCGAAAGAAAGCGCCTATATAATTTGCAGTAGGTCTAATGGACCTGGACAGTAGGTAAAATGCAACACGGCTATGCTACGCCACTGGAATGTGTCACTTTTTTTAATTCATTTTTTGTATACATAAATAGCATATATACAAAAATTATTTGTGATAAATAGCCATCAAATTATTTATTTATTAAGTATACCAGAATATTATACTAACGGCATTGCCCAAACAAATCGTTGGGTTTTTAGTGACAAATCGTTACGTTTGTACGTCATAGTAACGTCATTAACGTTGGGAACGCCCACCCCACAATCAGCTGTTTTTAAAATTATTCGTCATTGTTTATTTTAAGAAAGTTTTGCTGATAAGATAATTATCCATAATATTGTCAGTCTAGATTCAAGGTAACCTTTTCGGAAAATTAGATATTGGTCATGTCTGCAAAAACTAAACGTGATCGCTCCAACAGAGATCTTTCGCAGGTAAATTGTGATTTTTGTAGCTTGTATGGTAAAAATTGAGTTTTAGTATGGAATATTTGGTATCCCATCAATGGACAATGGTGACAATGACGATGATGGTAACGATAGCGATTTAGAAGCTGAGCTGCTCGCTTTGGCAGGCGGTAAACAGAAACGGGCACAGCGTAAGAAGCCAGCTCCTGTAGCTAATCTAGATGTGATGATAGCCGCAAGTCTGCGTGATATTCCTTCAGATGAAGAATTATCGGGAGATGATGATGATCCAGATTTATTGAACGAATTAAGCCAAATTACAGGTGGGTGCAAGTATTATAGGGTTGCACATCTAAAACGACCCTTCCTGAATAACAACCATGCACCATTGTTTAAATAACTTATGTAGGTAACTTGTAAACGAGATGTGATATTTCCATGCAGTTTTCTCTAAACATGTGCTACTATTAAGAGCGAGCTATTTGATGGTGATTTTCAATTGTTTCTCTAATCTATTCTTCGTAATTTCATAGTATACTGTACCAGTTTGCACGGTCTATCCCAACGATTTAACCTAACTTGACCCCCCTCCTCTTAAATAAAAAAAAATAAGAAATAGATCTTAATCTCTGAATAGGCTTCAGCTAGGGTTCAGTTACAGCTTCTCTACTTCTTTGAAATCAAAGAATCCAGTATAAATATATTTTTAATATGTAATTCTGTTCTGTGTAGGAGATGAACCTGAGCCTGATCCAACACCTAAATCACCAGAACCTCAGACTGATATCATGCCACTTTTACAAAGTCGTTTAAAAATGTACGAAACTGCAGAAGCAAATGCCACACAGTCAGGAGAAACGAGTCGAGTGAGGAGGTTGGGGCGTGGTATTAAAACATTGAAGGATCTCATAAAACAAGCAAGTGGTGGGCGTGGCATAAATCGTGACGATATTCCACCCGAGGTTGCTGTTACCGTTAAGCCTAAACCTGTTGAAAATGAACAAGCTCAACCTACAAGGCCTGCTCCTACAAGTCCTCTTATTGATTTTGAGGCGCCCCCTCCTGTAGAACAGCCTTCGCCAGAAATTTCTCCATCGGGCCTAAGTCCCGAAAATGAGGAATTATTAAAGTTATTAAATAGTCGTAAAGATGAATATAAAATGGCTGCATTGCAAGCAAAAAGAGGGGGAAATGGTGAACTTGCGATGAAGTTTATTAAGACTGCAAAGCAGTTTGAATTAGTGATCAAAGCTGTGGAAAGTGGACAGCCTGTTGATTTGAGCCTAATGCCAGGACCACCGGCCGAAGAGGTGGCTCGTGAGGAAAGTGAAGTGCAGAAACGAAGTGATTCGGCGGAAGAACCCACAGAAGATTCACCCAAACCCGCTCTGATTACAGCATCATCTGTTGGGGAAGCCCTACAACAGCGATTAGAAGTATACCAAAAGCAAGAGGAATCCGCCAAGGAACAGGGAAATGCGAGTAAAGCGAGAAGGATGGGCCGAATTGTCAAACAATTTCAAGATGCCATTAAGCTTCACAATGCCGGAAAACCGGTTCCGGTTGACGAATTACCCACACCTCCAGGATACGGTCCAATTCCGGTACCGGCGGCGGCAAAACCTGTCGAACCCCCAAAACCGCAAGTACCAGAGAGAGTCGTGGCGCCAAAGCCTTCGCCGTCGCAGCCGAAAATTGTCAAAAAGAACTCGGCGCTGTCGCGAATTGACAAACAAGTTGAGATGTTGAAAGCGAGGCAGAAGGAGTTTAAAGACGCCGCTTTGAACGCGAAGAAAAAGGGCGAGTTGGAGCAGGCAAAGGAATATTTAAGAACTGCAAAAGGATTTGATCCGTTGATTGATGCAGCGCAGGGAGGGCTGCCTGTTGATATCGCAACATTGCCAGTGCCTCCTTCTGTTAAATCACAACTGGATGAAGAGTGAGTAACTAGTACATAATATGATAATATTATATAGAGTGAAACAATCAGTTATGTCAAAAAAATTAAAATGCTTCTTTTGGTAGTTACACCTCCAATAATTTCAAAAATTTGAATTTTTTTTCAAAATCGGAAGAATTTTCTTGGAATAATTTCCGAAATATTTACCCGCAAAATCTACACAAAAACTGTGAACAAAGCCTCATCCTCTGTTGTGAAAAATCACACACGTAAGTCTTAAGACAAGTCTGTGTCTGGCTTAACACCTTATCTTTTCGTTATCTCTTAACTGCGATAAAACACGTGCGTTAATTAATTTTCGCCTGATAAGCTCCTTATCACAAACGACCAGATGTGTCTTACTTCTAACACCTTATTTAAATTGAATAAATTACAAAAGCGATAAAATTTAAACCAGAATTACGCATTTACACAATTTCTTAAAGGAAAAACAACACTGAGATACAAATTTATTGATGACAGATATTTATAGTTTTTTCTTAAATTGACTAAATTTATAAAATTCCATGGCATCGCAGATTATTAAAAAAGATGCGGGTTTTATTTTTCCAATTTTCCGTCTTTATAATTGGCGTAAAAAATTTTTTTCTACAAAAAACTAATACATTTTTGCTCTAAAATAATTTGGGGAGCCAATAATCGCATGTTATGAATTTTACATTGAAATCCCTATGATGCGTTACGCAAGTCACCACCCTGTATAATTAGCAATTTTTTCAAAAAAACTTGTGTAGTCCTATAACTGTCTGTGACGGATTGTATAATTTGCTCGCCTATATCTCAGCATCAGAAAATGATTGATTAAGAATTCATATTATTTGTAGATATGGAGTTGTTTTGGCCGAAGAAGTTGAAGAAGGAGGCGAGATCGATCCCGAACATTTGGATATTCTCACACGACTTGAGCAGCAGCTAACGAAACAATTGAAGATGGCACTAAGCACTAGAGACCATAACAAGGCGATCGGAGACGTTGCCGGCATGAACCGTTTTGAGCATTTGGCGTTGAGCGTCACGCGAGATTTAGATATAATTCGAATAGCTAAACGAAAACACACTAGTCAACTGCCTAAGTTTCATTACGAGACGAAAAATTTCTCAATTGTTAAAAGTTTTACGGAACTGAACGACAACGACCTACAGTTAACTATTCTTAGGGGTATTAATTACAATTGCAGCAATCCGGACAGTATCGACACATACGTTAAGTTTGAGTTTCCGTTTCCACAGGTTTTCTCTTTCAAATTTGATGTTTTCAATTTTTATGATTGATTTTGTAGGAAGAACCTGTTAGAAACAAAACTGCAGTAGTTAAAGATACCAATAATCCTCAATATGATGAAACGTTCACATTACCAATACAAAGGACGGCCAGGCCATGTCTTCGAGTGTTCAAGAGGCAGAGTGTGAAGTTGGAAGTGTATTCTAAAGGGTAAGTAAGCATGCTGCTCCGGCTTTTTGTTTGCTATGTGCTGCAAATTAAATGCATTTGTGCCCAATTGTAGTTCATTTGGGTTTGTTTTTTTATTTTAAAATTGCAACATCATTGTATTTAATAAGACAGCAGATGATTAAGTTTTTTTTGTATTAATTACTTACTTTTGCAACTCTATATAAAATGTAAAATACGTAACAAAAGTTAGGTGACACCATAATTATATTTATCCCATATAATAAGGTCCAAAATGTATTTCCTAGGAACTATGTATCTGAAAATGATCAATTTACATTTTTCTTTGCAACAGTAGCCCATATAATGATAAACTAAACCTAGTAGTTTTTGCGTGCCAATGGTTCTTTTGTTTCAAAGGCAACATGGATAAATATTGCAATTTAAATCACTGTTTAGGAACCAGATCAAAATGCGGTTTTCACTGATATTTTCAGTTCCATCTTATTTGATAATATCATATAAAAATTATATCGTTCCATTTGATTATTTTAAGAAAACCTATAAAGTTTTAATTAATGTCAAACCGCGCCCTCTACCACTCATCACGTTTACTAAAAAGACTATTTATGTAAAATCTGATTACAAGAAGAGAGCTCTTTCCAATAAGAATGAGATTTTGTGAAAATCGGTTCACCTAAACCAAAATTACATTCAACTCCTTAAAGAGATTTTCTCCTGCATCAAAATGAAGCAAAATTTATACAAGATTGCGATGTATGTCTTTTTTATGCATGTTTGTTGGGTATATTCTAGGAAAAACATCGTTTTTCTACTTTATGTGAATTATGAATCGTACGCCCTCTAGCGGCAAACCTAGGAACTTGAAAATTATTTCCAGCGTTTCCTCCTAGACTATTTTTTTACCCAAGCTGTGCAATTAACGGTTCCATAGATATGTCCTGTGACCTTTATTAATAGGACACCCTGTACATATTTTTGTCTAACATTGGTACTGCCTAAAATTTTTAACCATTTGCCTATTACAACACGATTAACGTTTTTGTGATCAGGAATAAAATTTTTTCCTCAAATACATAATTCAAAAGATTTTTATCTGATACAACCCTATATCTAGGTAAAGTAACACACATCTTGGAATTTAGAAGGCATCTTTCCAAACGAAACATTTTGGATAAACTTCTACTTCCCAAATTTTACATAGGTATTTAGGGTTACGCCATACGTAGGTAACTGTCTACCATGTTTTTTGTAGGCCCAATTTTATTAACGCTAAATGTATGTTTGGCATTTCTTGCGCTTTTTTAGCATTGCTTGTATTAATTTATTTGCCAGCATACATCTAAATCATCATTTGACATAATGTTTATAGACATCAATGATTAAAATTGATCTGGATCTGAACATCCTTTTACAAAAAGAGGGGACCTTGATCTTGTTGAAGAGGTTTGAGATCATATGTCGATATTTTTTAGCAAGTTAGTAAGACATTACTTGCTTGACCAAATATGGATTAATTACGTTATTATTATTATTATTATGACACTTTTTATATATTGTTGCTGTTGGTGGTCTATTTTTTACACTATGCTTCAGCCTTCCCAATGCCATTTTAGTTTTTTTTTTCTGATTCTTTTAATCTTTGTAATTCTTTTAAATCTCAATATTTCTAACAATCTATATCATTTGCTGCTTGCTACTATACTGACCACATAAAAACTACATTCATAGGTCACTAATGTTGGTTGTCATTTCTGAATTTTTAATAAATAATACATTTTCCAACGCACAATTGGCAAATTGTGTCTTTTCCTGTAATCTGTACCCTTTATTTTCTTTTCATTCATAATGAATCCATTTATTCTGATCATGGTGCTCTTTTTTTTACACTGCATGCGCTGATTTGTGATCAGTATCTTTTATATCTTTAATTTATTACCTTGCTTGCTCTTTGTGTGATTCGGTGAATCACCATAATACATTTTTGGAGTGTCACAATTAAAACGAGTAAAAAATTAATTAATAATTGGGACCTAACTAACTTTGCATTTGGAGTATCAATTACACAACGTTGCTTGCATTTGTTTTAGTCTGCAATATTGCTAATTTTGGGGGTGGTGATTACATCTAACAAATTTTAATTTCACTTAGTTTTCCAAATGTCTTATGGGCTATTTGATATCTCTAAATGTTGTTTAATATTATTGGAGGCGGATTTTCATACAAGCAACTTCCAAGGTAAAGTCTCTAACTTATTCAGTAATGTTTCGTTGAGTTGATGTGTTATTTTTATTTTTTGTGTCACTTGATCATATATATTCTATTTTGCTTGCTTCGAGCAAAATCTAATTATGCAATACTGACACTATCAATTATGTTACATATTCAACAATTTTTCTTTTTGTTTAAATTCAAAATGTGATTAACGTTGAATATGGAATATACCTAATAAATGGTCCATAAGTCATACGCAACAATTTTTTTTGGTATGCTAGCTGTATTGCTAGCGATTGGGCTTGCTGTTTCAGTGGATTTTTTCGTGGCGACACACTCCTAGGAACCGTCACTGTTAAACTTCAACCTTTGGAAACTCGGTGTGAACTTCACGAAAGTTTTGATGTAAGTATTCACTATAGGGGGTTCCCGCCTCCAGATGCGGTATGATGCTTACGGACATACACCATATGCTCGCCAAACTTATTAACGAACGTGACAAGGAGATAAGATTATGGCTTCATTCAGACACGGCTCAGCATATGTCAGTTTGGTATCATTGCGATGAGGAACACGGATAGCGTTATTGAAGAATTATGCAAATTAGTAAAAGAGGCATTTCGTCCATAAGACCCCATACTACTGCATCTGGAGTTGTGAACGTAGTATGGCTATACTTAGAACAAATTAAATGCCAAATAGAAAATAGTTTGGCTAAAATTTGTTACTATAGGAGAATCACTAGTTGGTGTCACATTTTAGTAGTATTTATTAAATTGCAGCTGGTGGATGGAAGGAAAAAGGTAGGAGGGAAACTGGAAGTACGATTGCGAGTTCGTGATCCTCTAGTTACAAGACAAATTGAACAGCTTTCAGAAAAATGGCTTGTTTTAGATCATTAACGCTTATGTGATACTGTCATGTTATAAGTAACATATTTAAATATGTTATATATAGGTATATAAAATATTTTTTAACTTGTTATTTATATTTGTAATATACATATTTAACTGCTGATGTTGACGCTTGCTTGCTTGCTGCAAGTAATTACCTACACTTTTCACATCCAGGTATTATTACAATATGTCATGAATATTTTGTAACGTTGTTGTTTTGATTAAATTGATTATTTAGCTTTGTTCCTTTAATTGTTTACGAATTTTTGTATATAAACAATGTACAGGGTGAGTTTTTTTTATTTTAAGCATTAGGATCTCGGAAACCGTAAGACATAGAGATTCGGTTAAATGAGGAAAGAGTTGTAGTTTTAAGAGTTTATCCAAGATATGCTTTTGTTTTTTAAAAAATCCACAGTTTACTAGATATGAGCAAAAAACAGATTTAGTGATTTTTCATTTAACTGTTGTAGAATCGTTAGTATTAGAAATACAGAAATATGTAAAGAACAAAAATTGTAGATTTTTTCCGCTTAGTAAGGTACATTTATTAATATTTCTTCTTCTTTTATAATTTTCGAGTTATAACGCAAACTTACATTTTTTTAAATGGTAGGTAATCATAGTTGGCTGTGACATTTTTAAAAAGTGCATTTTTTCAGTTTACAATGATATAAGGTTCATTGTACTTACTTTGACAAATAAACATGATACACAACTTTTTACATTATTAAGAGTAGTAAAAACAGAGTTTGCCATGGGAAACATTTTTGTTCTCTTAATTACTAAGTCTATTATAATCAATATTATAATATTTAACTTGCAGTTAGTTGTGTGGCGGGGCACCGTTGTGTTGAAACCAGCGTAAATTACAGTCGTGTTTCCAAATCTAACCCATCCTACATATCTTGAAATTCATTTGGTAAAAAATGAGAGAGAGAAGAGAGGTTTATACATTTGATAGTTTACATACTATCCGGCTAGTATATAAACTAAACTAGCCAAATAAAACAGATTATCCCTAACATGCCTATATATATATATATTTATTGCATCTTGCAATCAATGGAAGAGAATACATGTGTACGCAGCCATACGATCAGCCCTGCATTGTTGGTAGAATACCCATTACATCAACAACCTCTACAATTCAATGCCTCTACCATTGAATTTATAAATTCAATGATACTACCATTGAGTAATCCCTAATCCTTCACTCAACGATACTACCATTATAATACTACTAATTACATAAAGTACTAAAAAATGTTTCAGTATGTATCTGTAATTCGTATCAACTTCTCCCTAATCCCTCTTTTTTCGAGACTTTTTCATACTGTTTCATGTGATAGGTATGCGATCGAAGACCTTCTCTAAATCCAAAAATGCTAGGTATATTTGTGTGTTTTTTGTTTTTATATTTTCCGTAGGCTGTTTTATCGCGAACAAGTGATCTTGCATCAATAAATTCTTGTATACTTCTACAGTCTACTCTACCCTTCCGGAATCCACTTTGGGCTTCGTTTAGTTGCGGTTCTATTTGTTTGAGCCTCCTTTCTAGTAGTATTTCATAATATCTTTGAGATATACCTACCCCTGTAGCGTAGCTGAAACAGTAGGTGGTGTCTTCGCACGACTTCAGCCTATAAAACATCGTTCGACAATATTGGGCATTCTCGAAACATTCGAACCCTAAAGTCCCTTAATCTGAATCATCAGTTACAAAAATTTCATCTTCATCTGAATCCTCTTCCAAATTAATTATTAGTGGGGCTACATCTTGTCGGTGCCACCAATCTAAAATAATGTTGTTGGCTTGTTGGTCCACAGTGCGTTTCCACATATCAGGTGCAACTGCATCAATGGCTTGTTGCCACAAATCAAAACACTTTTTTCTGCCGTAACCTTTCTTACCAATATGTTAAAATGTTGTTTGCAAATTCCCCATATATTTTCGATGGGATTAAAAACGCAGTGGTAGGCAAGCAACCGTAGTACCGCATGTACATTTTCTAATGCCAGGTGTGTGTCTAAATTTTTAGTCTCGAAACTAAAAGTATTACTACCAATAAACCATGCTGCATGGAATTTAAGGCAACAAACCTTGCAACAATCCCCAGCAATTCCACTTTCAATGCATCACTTGGAAACTCAATATTTTGTGCTGTAACCATGCCGCACTTGTGCCTTGCCTTTTCTTGGATTATATTTTTGATAGCGGAAAAGCCAGATATACGTTGTTATGTATATCCGTGCGGAAACCAATATTCGCAATAACTTTTATGAGGGAACTTTTTGACCCATTAAATACGTCTTTCTCATTTACTTGCTAAACAGATTGAAGCGTAAGAAGAAGAAGAATTTAGTATAATATAATTTTTGCACAGTGGATATAAACGCCTATCTGCATTCGAACTTTTAATGTGCGTTTTAACTTACTGTGTTGGATAATGTCGCATGTAATTTCTGCTTGTGTGAAACCTTCAACATCGGTAACGGGTTTCTCACATGGCCTTGTTTTTTTAGGACTGTCTAGAAGTTTGTCCGATTTAGAAATTTGTGAAATAGAAGGTGCTGTTCTCAGGGTAATATTTTAATGCATCTACCACTTTCTATAAAAGGAAACTGCCTATATTATTCACACGAATTCTGTCATTTTTATCTAAAGTCATTAATAAGAAAACCATAGATACTGAACATAATTCCATGGTCGTGTGGATGGTGACTATGCGTGTCAATAAACAAACGAATTTGGTTTCAATCATAATCAGCCATGGAATTATTGCCATAAGAAATACATTGTAAACTTAATTCGAGGCAAACATGCAAGGCTGATGCCCAAATCAAATACCAAGTGTGTAGTATCATTGATTTTGTTATTGTCTATCGAGTAATGTACAAATCTTTTGAGGTTTTTGAAAATAACTGAGACATCACCGAAAAACTTAAAATTTCATTTTCATTTTTCCCTGCTTTAACGGTTGGAAATGGACACTTCCCGGTAGTGTACCTTCTATGGGTCCCTTTTTTTTGGGAAATCTGAATTTGTCACAAAAAAACTACAATACTGAATAGGTACATTAACATATTAGGTACAAGAAATTAATACAATTAAATACAATCACTTATTACATTACTCATTTACTCGTACGTTTAGGGCACTTCACTATTCTACTGCAGCGCTGAATTTTACAATTACCTAGTGGTACGCGCCCATAACTAAAATTTAGGTTTGCATTAAAAGCGCGACCATTGTTTATTCAGTTATGACCAAGGTTATGACTTATGAATGAATTGTTATAATAAACAATGGCGCGACCAGTATTTACATTGCGTCGCATTACTGTAACCTTTCAAATATACTGGTATAAATTATCATCTTCCGTTAGTCCTTATTCTACAGGTACACTTACCTACCTACATCTATGATCCTTATCGGTTTTACCATTAAATAGTGTTTATATTCAATAATATTACCGATACCGTTTTACGCAAAAAAATGTACCGTCGCGTCGACACGGTAGGCATCACCAAAAAACTAAGCTAATTGCTTGTGATCTTAATGTAGCATTGAACAAAAGGTGAAATTTTTGCGAACTTATTTTGAACCGGTGTTGTTCTTCGGGGTAGAAAATAGATTCCTATATAGATGGGTCGTAGATCTTATACACTGTGTCCGAGAAAAGGGTGTCTAGCATGGGGATCTCCGAAACCATAGAACATACGACGATGGTTAAATTAGTGAAAAGATGCATAATTAAACAGTTAGGTATTATCAGTTTTTAAAGAAAATCAGAAAATTCCGATTATTTCCGAAGATATGCCAGAAAAATTGAAATTTGCCGAATTCGTTTTTTTCTGATGTTAATTGAACAGATACAAAAAATTTAAAAAAAAACACTTGTACATTTCCACTTCTTGGGCTCTACAAGACACTGCGTTGAGATCCTGTATATACGTACATACCTACTATTAATCTAGCACGTGCCCACACTGCGTTAGCTTTTTGAAAATGTTTAGTTTTGGCTTGTTTATACGAAAATTAAAGAATATTTTTCAAGAGATAAACCTTTTCAGGTCAAATGTATTTATTATTCCTGTGCAATTAGATACTACGTGATATCTTACAGCAAGACCGAAAACTCGGAAAGACAGCATGCACTATACAGGCTGATTCAAATTCGAGGGCCACCATGGGGATCTCGGGAACTGTAAGAGATAGGTACCTAGGTAGTTTAAATTTGGCAAAGTTGCGGATTTTGATGGTTAACAAAATGCAGTTTTGAAACTGAAAAAATTGCGACTAGGTACTTTCGGAGATATCCGAAAAAAAACGACATGTTGCAAAATCGTCTTCATTTTTACTGAAGTTATTTAATCAATTTTTTCAAAAAAATAACCAATTATTATGACCACTTTTTCCCTCTACAAGATGTTAGTTTTAAATTTTAAATCCTACGTTTCATCTCCGGTTAACCATCATCAACTATGTTTTTTCTTATGGAAGTTATTTTTACTTTTTGTGTCATTTGATAGAGATTTTTTTGCTTTCAAAAATGTAAACATCACTGTCTTTCAACAAGAAATAGCGCAATTCCTTCGAAAAAACGCAACAAAATACTTACGTACATTACCCAAGACAAAGTATTCTAGGCAAAAAAAGATATTTTAACATTATTTTTAAAAAATGTGCTGTTTACATTTTTTTACAACGTCATTTCTGACCGGAAGAAAAAAAATGTTATGACCTTTTTTTACTCGAGAGTTGATTTGAAATAAAATCGACTCATGCCATTACTAATGCAAAAATTTTTAACTTTTGCTCAATGCTTCATAAGTAATAAAAATGTGAAAATCGTTAGTTTGTTAGTGTGTGGGAAGATTCAACATTCAGAGAAGGGCGAGAACTGTATTCAAGATTGATCGAGTTCGAGAAACGTTCTACTTTCAGAAAATCGTAAATTTGACATTTTCATGTCTAAATCTAACATGAGTGATCCTTCTCTGAGAAGGTATTTTTGTAATGTACCTATATCACCTACTATGGATTGTGATGGATCATACATCTTCACATTAATTTAAAGACGTTCTGAAACCAGGTATTGTTCAAATAAATTAAATACTCTAACCACATACAACATGTTGTCTCTGTCTGTGCTATAACTATAACAAGAAAGTGAGGAATAGTGCCTTTTCATTTGGAACACACTGCATACATCCATAATTGAAAATAAAAAGATGCACTATTAATATTACAGTCGTTTGTTATTTGCATGATGCCAAGTGGAAGAAAACAATTCATTAAGTATAAGAATGATATTTTTGTGGTTTCTCCAGTAACGGAAATGAAACGATCAGAATTTAATGCTAGAAAAGAACATAAATACACATTACAGGTTTCAGTATCAATCCATACGCTATCATGGAATAATTAACAATGCCCATTGTTTTAAGTTAGGTAAATTATCTAAAATTGATTATAAAATTATGCGGTCAATCGGCATGCACCTACGCTGTCATTGTTTAAACAACGATGCTGTTTGAATTGAGCTAATACAAATAATGTTCAAACAGCGCGTTTCTGACATTTATTTCACGTTTATTTTTTTGGTGATTCAATTCCATCGATACCTCAAACATCGTGAAATACAGTGTGTCCCAGTACAGGTAGAACTCACCATAGAGAAACGGGCGAAGGATCCATGAGGCCTTTGAAATACTCCAATCTCTCTCTAGCATTAGGCAAGCGCAATAACTTATGTTGAACGCTAACTTGAAATACATATCAAAGGCCTCCTGCATGGATCCTTCGTGAAAAAAAAATTAATTCTGACCATCTGGGACACACGGTATGTGACGACTTTTTTGTCAGTAAATAGAGACGTGTCCTCTATATCAATTTTAGTGGACACATCAATTCACGTAAGAATTGAAATACTTACTTACATTTACATAGCTTCATAAGTTGAATTTTTTGTCTACCGAGTAACATAAAAATCCAATATGGCGTCCATAAGAAAGATGTAATTTGCTCGAAATCCACAAATCACACAACTTATATTTTAGCACCATGAGAAAGAAGAAAAAAATTACTACGGAGTGGTAAAATTACTCTTTGATATCTGGACGTCATCAGAGTATTCTCGTAAATGACATTTTTCGGTATTTTAGCCATAATTTCACTATTTGTAGAGCTACAAGAAATTTTGAATGGGAAAATTAATCAGCATAAAATTCTGCATGCATAACTGCCTGTTTAAGCGAGTTTGTGTCTCTGTTTACGAGATCCCCACACCATAGTGGGCCATAGTGAAAGTGAAAAAAAATCTGTATATTTTTAGGACCTTTTCTATAACATTTTACATTGTTAAGAAAATTTATTTTTTTTGCTCATGTTTACCTACTTTGTAGAGCTGGTTATTGTGTTAGGGGCGGAAGATAGGGTTATTGATTTAAAGCTAGTGCAACTATCGTGATTTTATATAACTGGCGTGATAATAGATAATGAAACAACAAATTTCAGCAAACGTAATATCTGATAGTTCTCTAGTTATACAATTATCCATACCTACTCACATCACGACAAAAATTATATGTAATTATAATTTATAAGTAAACACCCACCAGAATAAATTTACAAGAATCAGATGGATTTTTCCAATTACAATGAACTGTCAACTGTTTCATTACCTACATTAACATATATATGGTAATCTAGCACCTATATTTATGTTACAAGGTACAAAGGCGAACCTTCCACTTCCTGTTATTACTAACAACTACAATAATTAATGCAAATTTAAAGCTGGACTTTAACACAAATGTAAAAATATGACGTATTCATCATCGACCTGCAGACACCATTTATTAATTATCGATAATTATTTATTACTTACATAATCACGGATTCAAGGACGTTTAAGTAATCTGTGTCCATACTGTGCAGTTTCATTGTTTATCTCACAAACTGCGAACAGAAGGGGGGTTAAAGCCATTTCTTTCTTCTATTGATGTAAATTTAATCTGAAAGTATTCTTCACTGAAAAATCGCGGAATACAATTTAATTACACAAGTACACACACAATGAAAACAAGTATAAATTGTGCACAACTCTTGTGCAGATAAAGCTCATTTTTTTAACCGAAATAGCTTTTGTTTTGACATCACCAATGGATATATTTCTTGCAGACGTCTCAATCGCCCTTTGTGAATACCCTCTTCGGACAATCCGTTCTTGAGGTATAAGGCAATATGCCGGATCACGATAAGAGGTCGAGGAGGAAGGCTATGGTTGGTAGAAATTAATTCCTTTCGTTGAGACCTGTCATTAGAGTACTATGAAGGATGAAACTAGTTCCACCCCCCTCCCCCTCCTCCTTAAAAATAAGAAAAATATATTGTATCATGTACCTATTCCTGCTTAAAAATGTTCTATTAATATAACATTGATTGCTAGAGCTGAGATTATTGATAATAAAAATGTCAATATTCTTAATAATCCTATAAGTAAATAAATAAAACTGAGCGATATTTTTGTATATCACACTTTTTCAGTAATGACCCAAAGGAATAACGTTTTTGTCTTTACTCAAAAACTGTAGATTCAAAAAACTATTTGCTTATGCTCTTTTCTTCTATATTAACAAAGTCACACAGATAACGATGAAAGTTGATATCTTCCAAAAATAAAAAATGGAATTTACTTGAGCGCGTAAAACTGCAATTCCACCTCCATTTAACCGTCTATCTATCTTTTAGTATTCGAAACTATATTATAATATAATTTACCCTTTCATTCCGACCGGATTGAAGAGGCCACCGTACTGAATTGACGTTGCTTCAGCTTTCCTGATGTCAAGGGGCGTCTTTGTTGATAATAGCGTAAATTCTGTAGAACTACATGCACGGTTTGAAACGCGTAATGCCTGCTTAGAATATTTTATTTTGTGCCAATGTGTCATTTCGATTTTTGGTGGCACGGTTGTAAGTGAAGTTAATTTGGCGTCGCTCAAGTTCACTATGGAAATAGTGCCACAAGCCGATTACGATATCACGTATTTCGCAATACGAACGAAACCATAATTGCAATTAATTTCTTCGTTCTTCTTCGTCGGCCGTCCGAATTCAATTCAGAAACCTCGCACCGCCAACACAAAAGATTACATAGCCGTTCAGAAAAACCAAAAAGGACCCGTCATCAGATATAAAACCAATGATCGTGACCAAGGCGAAAATATCAAAAACGAAAAAGAAAAATCTACGAAAAATGCATACCATTTAACGAAGAAAAATATATTTCATCCCTTGGTATAAGATCAGTGTATGGTTTGTTTTTTGGTAGAAAGTCTGTGATAGACTGTTTTCCTAATTTTAAGATTGATCGCACAAAATTGAATTAAATTTCGAAATTAATTTTAATATAAACTATTAACTGAAAAAAGTATTAATTCATCAACATATCTACACCTAAATTCCACTAAGTTTGCATAAATCACTATCTTATATCATTGATTATTATACTATGTATTTAAACAACCCTTGTTATAACTTATAAGGGCAGTTCCTTATAGGAGATTATACGAAATTATCCTAAACTAAACTTAGCTCTTTCTTGAGTTATAATGAAAATTGTTACTATCCCTTTGCTTATTACTAACAACAAATTTCTGGGTCGTCCAAATGATTGAAACGGACAGTTCATACAGTTCAAACACGATCACTCAACAATTTGTTGATTAGACGGTAATTGTCAATGTCGTATAAAAAATATTCGCGGCACAGTCAACTGCTTCAGACGCGCCGAGAATTACATCCTGAAAGATTAAACTTTATTTAACGTTACACGATTTTAGTTCTTCCCCTATTGTTCGTAAATATACCACGTATATCCCACGACTCACTGGCACCCCAAGTTTTCAAAAGTAAAATCGAATTGATTAAAATTTGTCAAAGGGCTCCCGTTACAGCAAGGAGGTAGTCGTCAGAAACCCCTGTCCATCTAGTTCTGGCTGGAGAAAGTTTGTCGCAAGTATCAAGACCAACGTTTTTATTTAATAATCATCGTTGTGTGAACCGTATACATATTTCTTACATCAAACAAAACGTCTCCTTACATTTTTACGCACCACAAGTCCAGGAAACTTTCAGATTTTTCCGGTTGTATCATTGAATTCTGCTCTAAAAGTCTACAGTCTAACTAAACCACAAAATAACTCAACCGGCGCGTGAATACTGTAATGCGAAACCGCAATCTTAAAAAAAAGTATTAGGTGTATGTCACGGACCTATTTAAATTTATAAAATTCACAATGTATAGATCTATCGCAACTTTTACATTTTGATGATTCTTATTTTAAAAGTCCAGGCGACTGAATCGCAATAGTCAAAATATAAAATTTTAAGGTAGACAATTCAACTCATGTATAAAAAATCGCATAAGCCGCAGTGCAATTGTCACTTTGACAGCGGCAAAAGTTACCTGCAACTTTTACAGCGACAAATGCACTAGTGGTTTTTTCACTTATTCATTTTGGAACAATTATCGCATTATCCTTTCCCATATGATTAGCTTGACGTCTGTCAATAATTGACTAGTTTGGTGAATTTCTTGTTCGTTAAATTGTCCTGCCGAATTACACTCGAGGTTTGTATTTAAACCGAGTAAATTTGGGTTGCTGCAATTCAAATCTGTTTCCTTTTAGCAATTGAACTCGAAAAACTGTCAACCCAAAAATGCTCCACCTTCGGTGTCGCATTTTTATTAGTTGACAGTTTTTCTCGTCTAATTGCTAGGCAACAGATTTTCATTACCTTAACAACCCAAATTTATTCGGTAAAATACAAACCTCTTGTGCAATTATAAGTGATAATTAGATATAGGTTATAAGAAATGAACGGATTTCGAACAACATTTTAAAATATATCAGAATATTTCAAATTTGAAGCTACGCATCCAGGCGAATGAAGGTAGCGCATTTTGTTTGATATTTGCAAACATTGACAAAATACAGCATCGAATGCAACAATCTCATTGAGATATCCACAAAATAAATATAGTAATATTTGAATAAGCAAATCGGACAAATACAAACTAATAGGGCAACTTTCCTTTAAAAAAATGTCCTAAATGATACGAAGAATCGCATACGATTTTCAGTAGGGGAATTTTTTGCTACTCAGCTCGCACTTGGAACCTAGCCTTTTAATCCAGATCATATTCAATATCCTTGAACTCTTAGAAATCGATTGGTGAAAGTTTTACATCGCTATCTCTTTTCGTTCTCGATTTAGGCGAGGAACAGACGGACAAAACCATCACATAAAGGAAATTATTTTCTTTCGAAAAATTACCCTAAAAATCGTCAAGTTATATGTAAATGTCGATGCTGACATTGCATTACAAAAATGTTCTGGTTTTACAAAGACAAAGTTGGGTTTAGGTAAAAATGTGCACCTTGGATGGCACCGCACGCTTTTACTACGAAGGATTAGTTTGTTAGAATAAGTGCATTCCTTCCAGAAACTGATGTCATGTCTGATAATCACTTAAGTTTTAACAAAACAATGCATCTATTTACACGAATTGGGTGAATCACCACTCAAACAAATAACATCAAACTCCTACTTAAAGGGGTTATATTCTAAAATGCAAATCTCAACTTAGTTTTCTTGGAAAATTATCAAACCTCTTTTATGTGCCTTTATGCAGTCTGTTTCAAATGAAGTCGGAACTATTGCTCACTTTCTTAGTTGTGGAGTTAGAAATACGGTTAAATTACCAAAATTGACTACTAAATCCAAATTTGTAATTAAAAAAACAAAAGAAAATCGTATTTTCTAGATAATAACAAAAATGCGATTTTTTATACGGAACATCATGTATATTATTACAACATATTATGCCATCTTATTAAATTCTATACAAAAGTTCTTAATGCACCATAACCAAAATACTTAAAATAATCAAGATTTTTCGATCTAGTTATCCATGTAACATGATAAAATGACGTTGTTTGTTGTACAGTCTCTAACAGCTAACTTTGAAGTTTATTACATTCAGGTTTCCTTCTTACAAAATATAACTTTTACGCACCCTGAGAAATGAAGAAAATGGAAATGTTTTTGAACACCTTCCTTAACAGGAGTATCAATTGTAACTTATGCTATTTTTATATTACTTATTTCACCTGTTATTCTTGTAAAAAGTCCTATTTCCATGTTATCGTTTTAAATACCTACTATATTATGTATTTTTATCACTTTCATGGGTAACGAGATCGAACAGAAAATAATTGAAAAATCTTGATCATTTAAAGTATTTCGGCCATGGTGCATTAAGGACATTTGTAGAGAATGTAATAAGCTGCCATATGGTATAATAATATATAATATATAGTGTGTTCCATCTAAAAAGTCGCATTTTGTTTTTTTATTGACAGATTTGGATCAGTAGAAAAAATACAGATGCTTCTATAGTAAAGATAACCAAATCGCATACTGTAAAAATCAGATATGCGCATGCATAAACTGCGCAACGTCATCTTTCTTATTTCTGGAGATATTTTTTTGATTTTGAAACTTAAACAAACGATTCTTCTAGTAGTAGAGTAGAGTTTCTTATTTATAAGTTATAACAATATTTATGCCTCAACTTATTTTCCTTTGTACACATAAACAGTCCGTTACATTACCTTTCAAGGAGTGCGGATCAATTCATGGAAAATGCGCTACAAAGCGAAAACCTTTTTCTCTTTTTTTATACATTAAATTTCTTGTAAAAAATTGTGAATTTTTTTAATTTCAATTTTCTTTATATTGACTTAAGTATCAAATTACTCCGCCACTATATTTAAATCATTACATTAATATGTTACCAACTTTACACATTTTGTGTTTTGCGGGAAATTCAATAACTGTCCTCAGTTATGGATCACCCGGTATTCCATTCCATTCTCGTAATTATTGCCTTTCCGTTAGCGCTGATTCGACCGTTATATACTTATTCAGCTTTTTATGGGTTATGTCCAGCGCTCGTGCTCTTTTGCTCTTTACCACGCTTTCCTATTTCTTATCCCATGTATACTTCACTCCATTGCTGAATAGTTCTCGGAATCCTATCTTATTGCGTTTCCTTTATCTTTTCATTCTCATGAAAATGAAAAATTTTTCATTCAACTGTTCTAGCTTCTCTTTTGGGTCTATACTTTCAGTTTTCATCGGCGATCTTACGGTTTTTCGGGAATACCCCTACATTTGTATCTTCTGCTCGTTTACCGGTTTACGCTTTCCTAATGTACCCTTCGTTTCGGCATCGGATTTTTGGCGTTGCCGTGTGTACACGATGATGTGTGTTGCCTATATGCAGTACTTACAGAATATTAAATTAACGGAAAATTTGCCTCTTTTTTATCAGATCTACTTGACCTTTAGCGGAGATATTGAATTTATACTTATTTGATCACTTGCGTTTTTTAAATTGCTTAATTGTCACTTAGGCTTGTGCTTGGGGTTGTTGAAAGTCTATGCTACCCTCCCTTCCACTTTTAAGGATTAAAAAAAATGTACTATTGTTTGCGTTTCTGTCTATTTGTCCGTCCGTCCGGACCCATTTCTGCAGTGTTGAACTACTTTTAGGGGAATGGTCCTAGAGTCGTTAAATTGTTTGCAATAGGTAGAAATTCAGTTTATCTCTCATGATATTATAGTTTTTCAACAAATGGAAATACCGCCATTCTTTCTTCCACTTTATCAAAATAGGTGGTTCGGAGAGGGGTTGGTTTTTATCCTTCATGGTACTCTAATGAAAGGTCTCAACGAAAGGAATCAATTGCTACCAACCTCGACTCTTTATCGTGATCGGTTATAATTTCGTTGAAATTGAAATTTTGACGTATAGATACCTACTCCTATGTTTGTGCACCATCTAGGGGTCAAAAATGATAAAATAACAAATAGCACCCCCAAAAACCCAATTAAAACCGTTAGTTCCATTCACTAATCACTATTTCCTGTAACCCAACAGTTATCGAAAATCACAGGAGAAAATCCCTTTCAGCGATAACGTGTTTGACGAACAACATGGAGATTATTTTGACATTTAACACAATTATTGATTGTTGCTTTGCAACATGGGCAATTGGTATCATTGTTGCATACTGCAGCCATATGAAACTTGAATATACATAAATTTCCAAATTGAAGCAAACTTGGAGATTGTGACAGAGATTTTCAGAGTTTTTGAAGAGATTCGGTTTTTGAAAAATGCGAGTCCGTTCCGTAAAAAATAAGGCATTGGGTCTTTTCCAGACTGGGTGTGTAACGTGATAGAGCAGACAAATAATTTGTTCTATTAACTTCATCGAGCACTGACCTACAACTCGAATTGGCCCGTCAAAATTGTAACACTAGTTTTAGGTACGTGTTTAAATCCAGACTCGCTTTATTTAAAAAAATCTCTCACTAGGAAGTGAAATTAGGAAAATGTACCGAAATTCCTACACAATGTTGCAAAGAAAGTTCCTTCATACCTATCAACAGATCGCACGTGTTACCCGAAATAGCGTGGTACGGGTGGGGCTGGTACAAATAAAGCGCGATAATTTAATGATAGTGTACATACGAATCACGCCAAGGCCGCATGACCGCATTCGTAACGTAAACAAAAACCAAATATTTTGACCCAACAATCATCAAATATCGCTATAAAACCGCCCGTGCGTGCTATGTTGTTTTGACCGGTCTAAAACGGTCTACGATCTTGCTAATCATGTAAATAAGCAGACCGGGCAGATATTTTCATCTTGATCTAAAATTGTCCCTAATAGTGTAGTAGGTGTAAGTGTTCCGGATGTACTACTTTTGCGGAACATTAAAAGTTTTGATGTGCTGGGGTCCGTTCATCCGTCCGCCCGTTGAGCTGCAACCTCCACTATAGGCAATTGAAACTATTTCGCACTCTGCGATTATATTATGAATTATTCCGCACTTTCTAGGTGGTAGCCACTGAGTACCGAAACGCGAAGAAATTAATTTGGGTGGATCAACACAGAATGCATTTTTAGAGAGCAATACCTACCTCCTACTAATGAGAGAAATGCCACGCTGCTGAAGAAACAATAAGTCTGCATCGTCCACTCAAAAGATGGTATTTCAGGAGCTTCTAATTCTCTTAGCAATGGCCTCGTTTTTACCTTGCAACCATATTCTGATATCACGAAATTTCCATGGAATGAATGCCACATTTAAAGAAGTTAAATAAACACTAAATAAACGAGACATATATCACAATTAGTTCAAAATTCAAATCCTAACTTAGACATAAAGGGGTGACTTTCGCACTTTCGTACGGAATAACTGGAAAGGGGTCGATGCCTGGACGCGATTGAAAATTAAACTTCCCCCACAACCAGGCCCACAACGCACAAAAAATGTAGCCTTTGGCCGCCGTTTTTAACGATATCAACCTTGCAAGACATTTCCAATTAATTTATTTTGTATTTAATTAATTGTCATTGATTAGGGGCGGGCTATCACAAAGCTTATAATGAGTTCTCATATTTATTTTTAATTACCTAGCTATCCACTTTTATTAAGTTCTGAATAATTATTTTACTTTAGAAGAACTAATAGTGCGTTAGATTTAATGATTGATTAAAGATACTAGAACGTTACCCCGCATTTGATTTTAAGGTATGGGGTTTTAACAATTCGTTATTTTAATCATTGATTAGCGTTAATCATCGTTTAACAATGATGAATTGATTACAAATATTAGAATGATAACGCCTTACCATAATCCCAACTGGCCTAACATTGTAATAACGGGCGATCAAAAATGAGTTGCTGTCGAGTCGCCTTTGGAAGTTTAAGTACGATTTCCCATGTAAACAAAAATTCCAAAGCTGACTCGACAGCAACTCATTTTTGATCGCATGGTATCTTAAGGCTCTTGTGAACTGTTAACTGCTCGTGAATCCTTTCTAGTTGCGGTCAATCATTTCTATTTCGTCAATTTCTACAAGTGGACCGGATGTCTGGTTTCTTTAGTTGTGTAATTTTAGTCTTCAGACGGATGCATCGGAGTCTTTTGTTGTCTTTTTTGTTTTGTGGTGGAGGTGGATTATTCTGAATCCTCTGATCCATCAAAAGCTTCAGATTGATAAGATTATACAGTTCCTTCCAAATCACTCCAGTTTTCAAATTCTTTACATTTATCTTGTTCTTCAAATTGTGTTCATTCTTGAGATTCTTCAAATAAGTATTTCAGATCCTTTTTCCATTTCGTCGAATTCTTTCGAATTTTCTCTTTGGATTCTTCAATTATATGTTCCTTCGCAGTATTACAATGTTTTGAAAGTGTTCAAGTGCAAAATCTTACAATTCCCGGTCTTGGGAAGTTCTGGTAATTAGCTTTCTTTCGTTGTTTATTGTTTCAAATTCTTCTGACTTCATTTTTCGTCGAATCTTGCTAATTTTCCAAAGTCTTAAGAATCTGTTTCTTCTAATTCTTCCAGTCCCTTTCTTTAGATTCACCAATTACCCGCTTCTTTAGGACATTCAAAATCAAAATTGCAGAAAGACAGAAAGGGCGCTTGTAAAAATATGAAAAGCTCGGCAGTCAAAGGTAAGTGCGTCCTCTCAATAAAGGATAGGACCCTGTTTAAGTTTAAGAATAAGTTGCTTCATCCTCCCCGGTTCCAGATAGCTGTTGGCAAGGAACTGATGTCTGTCTCTGATCAAGGCGTCACAGGCATAGATGACATTGTCGGTAGTTTTATGTGCTTCGCCACAGAACCTGCACATAGGTTTTCCTATACAAGCCCAATGTTCAGGTGATTGTTGACCCTCCAGATGGCCGCGTAAATACCATTTACAATTATATTGCATACATCATCTCAGCGATTTTTATTTTTCTTGTCAACATTTTAAATCAAGCAAACATACTAAATGGAGACATATTCTCTTTGCATTGATACACGGATACACCCATGACCCAATACCGTTAGTGTAATTACAATATTTTTTCTTCAGCCATATTGACCTCGATATTGACGTTCGATCGAGAAGAAATTCGTGAGCGCAGCATTTAACAAAATGTACTCACATAAAATCGCAATCGTCGCGGCGTTTACAATCCAATGGGCAATTGCAACGCTGTACGCACAATCTGTGAAAAATGACGAAGCCTTTGCACTTTGTCTGCATGTATGGACATTTCGCGAAAAGCCTAGGGATTTTGCAAAATGCCGGATTTTGCAGTTTGCCGGCAACATATATACCTCTGTGCAGTTTCTTTTTCGTTATTTCAAACCATATACTCGTATAAGATTCATCATATCCATCAGATTCTTAGGATTTTTCCTTTTTTCAAAAATCCAATAAGTTCGTTAGATTCTTTCCTTTCTTCGAATACTTCCGACTATGCTAGACAATAAACGAATGAATTTGATTTCAATCACAATCGGCCATGGAACTATTGCCATAAAGGGCCCCATATACGGAACGATCCGTCGTCACGATCGATCTGAAGCGATATCGTGACGATAGATCGCCCAAAGCTTACCACTCACATACGAAACGATTGGTTGTTACGATCGATCGCTTACAACCGAACCATCGTGATTAAATAATTTAAGAAGTCATACGTGCCCTGTCGAATCGTCGATCGCAATGATCCATACACTGTGGATTTATCGTTACGATATTCATGATTGCATGCGTTTTTGTTGCGATGTCCGATATCCAATTCGATGAAGTAAATCGTTAACGATCTTGATATACACTATCGATTCGTCGTTTCGATCGGTCTGAAACGACGGATCGGACAGATCGATCGTACCGTGTATGGGGCCTTTAAGAAATACATTGTAAATATGTCCATAAAAAATAAGAAAGCTGATGTGGTTTACTCGACACCCACCAGTCATAAAGCTGAGAAAAAATCACTTAGTGTTTATTAAAAGTATTTGTTGATAGCTTAATGAACGCCAGTGCATTTTCAAAAAGTACATTTTTTCCATTTTGTGGCCATAACTTCACTATTTGTGCAGTAACAATAAATTATGAATAGGATAATTAATCAGCATAAAATTCTGCATAACTTTTCCCATAACCGACTTTCTATCTCCTACGGTTTACGAGATCGGTGTAGTGGAAGTGAAAAAAAACTCATCCCCTATTTACATCTGTGGACTGTGGTATTACCTTCAGACAGAAACACAATGAAAATGAATCGGTTATATATTACCATTTTATAATGATATTACATGGATTGAATAAAAATAGAAATCACTTGACATTAAAAAATACAATTTGTTTATATATTGTTTAAGACGGTTTTATAAAATATTCGGGTTATTTGCAATTAATTTGTTAATCGAATGCTGAATTAAGCGGCAATTATAATCTTCAATCTGTCCTTATAGAAAAGATGGTCTATTGTAGTCGTCTTGAGCGAATACTCTTCCAAAAACATTGTATTCTTACACCAGACAGGATAGCACAGCATTGATCTGCACTACACTCGTGTATAATAGATGTCAAAAACTTAGTCGGCCCAGTTTTTATTCAGAATCCATCGTTTTTCAAGAACGGATTTACAAAAATTGGCTTTCTGTTAGCAAAATGTCTTTGAATGTATTTCGAAGAACAACAGTGCATTATTGTTTTTTTTTTTAAATATTTATATTTCACCATAAAGTTACCTATATCTGATAAAATAGGAATTATCATGAGCGATTAAGTCGAAGGACCTTTTACTCTGTGGTCGATGCTAATAATAAATGTTCAAAGGTGGTGTTGATTTGATATTTAGAATTTTCGTTTAGTATTTTCATTGGACACAATCAAAACAGTAACAACTAATAGTTTTTCTAAAAGGTTACGTATATTGTATTTTAATGTTCCCTATTTTTTCCAAGGAAAATTTACACTCTCAAGTCTCAAAGGTCTCGGATTGCTGCCAAATTTTGTTAGACACAGTAATATTCCTTTGCGTACACCACTAATTTATTGACCAAAAACAAGAATGACAAATTAACCAAGTGTAGTGACGTAATGACATACCTTACTATTGATTTTAACGTTATCTAAAACATGTCATAGATAAGAAAATAACGCTCCCACCTACATAACGTATTTATTTAAAAAAATCTATTTCATTCGATAGTAACATCTGCGAAATCAGTTACTCAACTATGCGATTCCAAAATCCAAACTCTACTATTTGCATTTATTTCAGAAACGCGCAGTACAAAGTCCAGGGATCTTCGTTTTGTTTTTTAATCGATTTTTTGTGATGTTGCCAAAAATAGTTGACTGAGAATTTCATTATAACATAAATGAGGTGTGCAAATTCGAAATCCTACTTTGCAATTTGCAAATCCTCGTTTCCATTTCTAGTCATGAATGGGTCAAACGTGGATATTTTTATGAACCGATTTTATTTTTGTAACAATAACTAATTACAGTGCTATTATTATTGAAGGTCGCGCGTTCAGTATAATTTTGTTTTAAATACCTACTATGACCTCCAATATCTCGTATGCGTTTTTATCGCAAACATGTTTTTCATGATCAATGCGTTTTATGTGGAAAATTGAATCCGTCACAATTTAAGTCCTATAAATGTTTTCTTATCTATTTCAGTTTGCCCTTGGTATATTTTGAAATAAGTAAGCGAGATCGTGATTTTCGTATGAAAACATCCTAAGAGTCTCTAGCGGATGTGTGATCGACTGAGGCAAGGCTGTCCTTCACTTTGTCACATTGTATCGACCACGTATTGCTTCACAATTTAACGAGTACAAAGTTCCTAGCTAACCCAACTTTGCACAGTTGACCTATATGCTACATGTATTGAAAGTGGGTCAAATTCAATGACCCCGTAGGACAATAGTGTGTGGACGGCACCTTGTGGATTTATTACATTTCTGAAGTTCGCCGTTAGGTCGTAGTGGGCTACCCTTAAGACTACAAACCTAAAATACTTTCACTCTGATCGGAACCCATATACATGGTGACTCATCACTCATATCAAATACACAATTTTTTAATAGAACTCCTTGTATGTTATTGCATGTTTGGATTCCTTGTGTAATTTTAGTGTGACTTTATATGTCACACTTGCTGTCTAACGCGGAGGGTTTAGTCGCAAATATATATTTTAAAAAAAAAAGCGTATGTGTAAACAAATTAAATATCGCGGTAATTGTCAAACTTAGAACGCTGTGACTTTGCAGACTTACTTACCATACAACGCACCAATGTAGGCTGGGCCCGCAAGGTCGAATTTTTTTTACGTTTTGAGAAATCGATTTGCCAATTTAGATAGGTGATTTTTCAAATGAAATTCGGCACTTTTTTTATTTTGTAAAATGCGAAATTTTATTTGCTTTCTAACGATATAATGGTATCTAGTTATCTTTGGTAGTTTTCTTTTAATTTTTTTACTAAGATAGTGTTTTTTTTTTATTTTTCATATATAAGTGACTAGTAGGCCGTGGAAAATAGATAAATGTCAAAGTAGACCGTAAACAATAACCAAATGTCAAAATTTACTTTGACATTTGTAATTATTGGTTCATACGTTAGATAAAGGTTTACAATTTCAGTTCTGTTATTATATTATATTTGTAATTACATTAAAATAAATTATGGACAGAGTAATTTGTATCAAATGAAATGTTTGTTCTTGGAGAGTGCTCTAGAAATTAATATAGTGAGTAGAACAACAATTTTCTCGCATGTTGTCATGTTACCGATTCAGCATAAACACACAAGAGGTACTTAATCCAAATTTCCACCACACATAGGTAATTTAGTTTTAGATGCAAGTTTTTGAAATTTGTATTCAAATGTGGTGTAGAAAGTCTAGAATTTAAGAATACAAAAATGTCAAGCAATCGTCTTTTATGACCAAGTTTACAGGCGTGCAGGAGTTTGCATCCAAAGGTGTTGTGGAAAAGCATACACTCGAATAAGCATTTAAATATGTGTATGTACTGTGTGTAGCCTACCTGCCTACACATAAGTATTTAAATGCTTATTATTCATAAACGGCTGAACATAGGCACGTGTATGTACGGATGGAATTATAAGGAAGCTGTTGTTTTCGTCAATTTAATCTCCGTCTTATCATTACGGTCATTTTGTAAAGGTTTTATCTAAGACTCGACCTGCAGTCAAAACAATGAGCAATCATGTCTGTAGTACAGGGTTATCATATTAGCCAACATCGCAGCATATCAAAAACTAAACGTTGACGTGTTACAAAATTAAAGCAATTGAAATTCAAACTGACTGACATTAGGCTGTATCCACGCTTTAGAGGTATAGTGGAATATGAATTTGGCACCTAGAGATTAACAATAAGGCGACCAATTAGCAACACAGGAGGTATCGTAAGTAATACAATTCAATGGTAATACGTTAACCCGAGATTGTATATAAAAATTAAATAACGTAAATATCCACCGTTATTAAATTTCGCAAAAATACGTTCCAATTTCCAATTCATCTGAAATTCAAAATATGGAAATTGATTGTGGATGTTGTGTTATAGGCACTGTACTTTCGATGATAGCTTAGCAGATTATATTCTGCTACTGCTACATTGTATAGCACACTAATTACTTTAGTGCACAGTTCACTCAATTCAGATGGTGATATCTAGGTGTGTTGCCACATAAAACGATAGTGAGAGAAATAGGATTGTCACACTGATTGTCATTTTTTAAGTGCGTCTAACCTTCTCGAGTCTAGGGAAAACGACACTGTGAGAAACACACACCTCAGATTCAAGCTCCAATTCTGTTTTGGTTTGGTTATAACTTATAATCGACAAGCAGCTAAATGGGGGATAGTCAAAATCCTATGCAATGTAATAGAAGTCCTAGTTTATCAGTGGCTAAGTATACGATAACTGATTTTGATAAGGCTTTGCAACCAGACAACAATAAGGTAGTGATAGGTGTCAACAGTCACCGAGGGCATTACATGAATCCGTCATGTAAAGTGCTTACTTTACACTACTGACTACAAGTAGAATGACGATCGAATGGAATCGAAAATCATGCATCAATCACGTTGAAGATATTATTAGATCACACGTACTACAAGCGTCTCGTCTCCAATGCAAACTACATTACTTTACTACGTTTCCCTCTCTCGGGTCTAAACCATGAGATTTAAACGTGCTTCCATACGTCAGAGACACGACTTAAGTGTTTGGGACTATCTTAATTACAACTAAATGATAACTGGCATGTTGGCGTAATTAACCAATATTCATTTATTGGCAAACAGTTCATACACTTACATCGTGATGTTTATTTATATTTCATTAACATTTTCGTGGCATAAAATTTAACATTTATTTTCAAACTTCCCTTTGGCGTCTAATGATACAGAATTATACTCATATAATACCAAAAAAACATTACCTAGCTTTTGTTCGCTCAGCCCATGTAGCCAAATTACAACAATCATGGTCAGATCACACACACTACATTTTTATTAAAATCTCAGCAAAGGCACAATATGTTTGCGTGATAGTCTAATGCTAATGCAGTGAGCACAAGCAATCTCCAAATTGGTTTTTAGCGTTCGGCGTTGACATCATTTTCTACTGTTGCTGGATAGACAGAACGTCGCCTTCTACTATCACTTTTATTGTCGTTGAACTTAGGTGTGCTCTTAATAATTTGGTCGTCTTGGCGACAGTTCCTAAAGCCGATAATTACGGGAACTTGTCAAGTTTGTTTGACATAGCTGGTGTGACGTTAACAGTTGCAATAGTTGGACGCTTTGACGTCAAGGCTAGATTTTCCATTGCATTATCTGCTTATGACTTACCTACGCCAAAAACCAAATTTGACTTTTACTAGTTAAAAATAGGTCCTTCTAACGCTGTCATTCATAAATAGACTGCATGCCATTGCCAAATTAAATTTTCCGTTATTACCTATTTTCGACAATACGACGAGACTGGTTTAGCTGTAAATTAGTTGATGCCAGGCGAGTATAATGTGTTTCTACCTATACCGGATTTTTTTCTCATAATAGGTACTATTAATATTCACAATTATCTATTTTTAAAGTAAATAAGTATGTTACGATAAAGATTAGGTTAACACCAGTGTATGTTTTTATTTACTTTGGTGTAATTGGTGATGTAAAACTCTGACGTGTTACCTACATCAATAAATATGGATAAGTGTTGTGAACATTAAACATTCCGTAATTAAATAGTAAATAAAATAAAATCATACAGGATCATTCTTATCTATGAAGGTTTTTCGATCTAAACATCTAATATAGCAACAAAGTAAAGTTGTCTAATATATTGGACCACTTTTCATAGTACTCCTTTGAAAGAACAAAAATGATTTTTCATGTACCTACTCAGCGGAAGCGAAGCTTCTTGTTATCAACGCTCTTTTCATTAATTAAGTTTATTAGGTAGTTGGTGGAATCATTCTGTAGTTTGACCGTCAACAAATTGCAAATGAATTGTATTAAGCGGTTTCTGAATGAAAAAAATGTGCTGAAAACTTTGGAATATCGTTTACCAATGTTTGACGCCGGGAAATGCCTTAACCTGAAGCATTGTTTAAAAAGTATTTAAACAATGCCTGAAGTTACAAACCGGAAATGGAGAGTTTCTGGGCCATAACTCAGCCAGAATTGCTTTTAGGAAAAAAACACATTTTTTGTTGGAGTAGTGGTTTAGGCGCAATGTGTGTGATTATATTGCCAAATAAACTGCACCAATATAGACAACGAGCGACAATGTCGCTTCCGTCCGTCCGGCTGTCGATCCGTCTGTCCATCCGTCCGCCCGTTCGCTACTAGTTCTTTATCTTAAGAGCTATTGTTCTACTTTTTTGCTATTTGGTTCTTTATGGTATCGAGGCTTGCACCAAGAAAGGAATTTTTTCTGTGCAGCTTAGAAAAAAAGTTATTGCAAAAAATTCATTTTGCGCATGCGTAATCCAATTTTTTATGTGTTAAGATATTTAAATGAAATTTTGTATGTAGGCACCTCGAATGAAAGTAAAACTAATGCCATATCAAATAAATTTGTTTTGCGCATGCGCAATCCGTTCTGACTAAAAATACGCAGGGAAGGATTTTTCTTTTAAACTGAATTTGAAGTATAGCACGTCAAAAATTGATTGCATATATGCAACGCTATCTTTCTTATTTGTGGTCGGATTTTTACGATTTTAACAGTTGTATCTTACAAATGGGAAATGAATGCAAGGGGAAATGCGCTTTTTGTAAATCGTTTACGATTACTTTTTCAACTTGTTTAACATAAAATGACTCCACTAAGTGTAAATGTTATACCTGACAAAATCAAGCAAAGTGATTTTACATCATACAAAGACAAACTAAGAAAGTTCTTAATTGCAAATGCTTTTTACTCTGTTCAGGAATTTATTAATTACAGTAAGGATAACCTATCATAATTATTAGTTATACATATACAGATTCGATTTATGACGATTGTAAGTAGATGTACAATGCATGAAATATATTATTATTATTATTATTAAAAAAAAGATACAATTATTCAATTTATTGAATAAAGGGTGAAGATAGTGATTGGAACTCAGGGACCGATAAATTTGCTGGTAGAGATGTTGATGGTGCCGGGCGACAGTGGAGCAATCGTCGAAGATGACAGTATGATGTTGACGGTGCATACGTCAAAATTTTTTTTTTTTTATTGGAATCACTAACTATTCTCTTCACAACTTTTAAGTTTTACTGTGGTCTGGATACTCTCTACTTGATCGCCATCCTCCATGTGTCTTAATAACTTGGAGATCTGTGATCTACACCACTGTCTTCCAACAAAGTTGCAAAAAAAAACATTTATTAGAATGTGAGTATTGCTAGTAGCTACTTCACAAGCAGTCGGTCGTTTTGCGAAGGAGGTGTTCGCTGAAGAATTAAATAGACAGAATCTATGATATTCCTTAGAGCGCTGGAAATAGGACCTTGTTTTTCTTTTACTCTTTGTCTCTAAATTGTCCTTTTAAACATCGTTTTCATTGTTAATATAATTGGTCAAATTTTGACGCATAGAAATTTTGCATCAAATTTTCAAAAAAATTTCCCCACTTTCTTTGCCCTGGGTTATACTCCCTGCCCTTCGGTTTGTTTTACAGAGTTGCCTTTCTACATTGCTTACCTACACCTTTCGTGTGAAATACAACAAATATTTTTGCTCGTTCCTAAACATTCGTTGGTCACCCAAAATTTAATGCGCCGCTACAGCCCTGCACAGATGCTTTTATTTCATAGCCTCATTATACAGGGTACGGCAAAAAAGTTCTGACGGTTTTAAAATAAAAACCACACAAAAATTTAAAGTGATACAAATTGTTTTATTGCTTATTGAAGAAGGGTGTTCATGTAAATTAACAAAACAATCGATTTCCGTTTAAGATCTGAAAATAACGCTCTTTAAATGATGTCCTTCTTTAAACAGTCTTGAAATGAAGATGCCGAACACCTTCTCTAACATTACAGGAGACAGTTTTCTTGGCTTATGGCCAACAATCTGTACCGAACACGATAAGGAGTCGAGGAGGAGGCTACGGTTGGTAGAAATAAATTCCTTTCGTTGTTGAGACCTTTCATTTAAGTACGAATAAAACCAGTCCCCCTCCCCCCTCTTTTGACAAGGAGTCAGAAAGTAGGGCGGTAGTTGGTAGAAAACCGTTCCTTTTGTTGAGACCTTTAATTGGAATAGGATGACTAGCGCGGGGGGTAGTTTATAGTTTGTACAAACCAATTCATTTCGGTGAGACCTTCCATTAGAATACCATAAAGGGTAGACCGTGTGTTCTGTTTGATTATCCTTTAATTATTATAAAAATGCACTAAAAAATAAAGGCGATGATTAGGTACTCCAAAAAAACCGAAACGTCTGACTTAAAGTTTAATCACTCCAGCTTCTGAAATGAGAAAGTGTCTCACCTATTTGTTTTGAAAAACCTCTTCAAATAAAGTCACAAAAATAAAAAAAACGAACGGAATTTAGGTTT
Organism: Photinus pyralis; assembly: GCF_008802855.1. Classification (NCBI taxonomy): domain Eukaryota; kingdom Metazoa; phylum Arthropoda; class Insecta; order Coleoptera; family Lampyridae; genus Photinus; species Photinus pyralis. The sequence continues at coordinate 17,238,362 of NW_022170596.1, forward strand.
TTTCGGTTACCTCCTAAACCTAAAGTATTCGGAATTCTTTCCCTTTCTAAGTAGCGTTAGGTTCGGCCCAGAAATGGGAAACTTTGATCTCTTAAGGTTTTCAACACACGATCAATAATTACCCTTTTTAGGTCTTTCTGGCACATTATGAGAAATGAAATGAGTATAACTTTTGTTTAAAAAGTGATTTTTAAAAAAACTGTACCTACACAACGAATTACGTGGAATTTTCTCAATTTTTGTTGTCCAGCCAAGAATTTCAGTGGAATTTTTTTTCGAATTTTTCAAAAACTAACCCCCACGTACCAAATTTCGTCGAAATCAGAATTTTTTTCGCACCCTTATTTAGGGATAGGAATCTGGAAAAAAATTTGCAAAATCGGAAAGGGCATACCCGAAAACCTATTCAGACGTGCCACCAGTTTTCTAAATTCCAAAACGTCTTTAGTGGTTGGAGAAAAACGAAAATTGGTCTTGGTTCTTGCTCAATCATTGTGAATAAAGTAAATGCAACATAGGAAAGGTGCTATGCTTTAGACAAGGCAGGGAACGGAATGCACGTTTTGTAAATCGTTTCTAAACGATGACCCTTTGATCTTCTTATGATTTCTCAGGGCTATACATAAAAACAAAACCATAACCTATTATAAATTTATAGAGGCACTAACGATCATCGTGTTGTAAAATGTTATCTTTAACTTTAACTATTAGGGACCTTTCAGTTTTCACAAACCTCAAAACCTGAACGCTTTTACCATTTAATAAAAAATTGGTACCTAAGTAATTGGTTTGATTTTGTGTAATGTAATAAGTACTTATGACTATGAGTTCTGGTATTCCAAAAGCCTTGTTTTGGGAAAGTACCACGTACAGTTCGCGAAAATATTTGCGCGTCGGTAGAGCTGGTGCGCTGGTGGTATCGTACTTGGTCTTGAGTTGATGATTTGGTTTATTGTTTGATCTGGACGCACCTACCTTGAAATTAAAAGCGTCATTTCCGTCGATGAATTACCTACGTCGTGAAAGTTTGAGTTGAAATTTATCACGTCTAAAAATAAATGATACTCCCCCAATTTGTTGTTTTTGATAAAATTGGGTTTGTTTCTTGTTGATAATTTGGAGTTAATTAGTCTTGTCGTCACGTTCTTTTGCGTATTAAAACTACATATGCGCAATATCTGGGAAAAGATAAGTTTGGTTGTAATCGTTGGTTCATAAATAGAAATACCTGCAAGACGTTTTCTAGGGCATCAACTCTTATCTTAGAATTTGTATTGTGGTGTGTGTCGTTCACACTTTTTCCACGTGATCGTTATTTACTTCTACCTTTTTTATGGCGAATTTGCGTAATCGTCATTCTTGCTGGAAGGTCATTACATTAGCGTTAACATATCAAATTTCTTTTATGATCAGTTTAATATCGCGCTTTGAATTGATGTGCTGATCTTTGTCCTTTTCCCGAATAACTGGAATTTATTTCTCCGTCTATGCTGTATTTTTAAATTTTCCAGTGGGGCGGCCGGTTTAGAAAAATTTAAGAAAGTAGAAAAAATCGCGAAATCTTTTAGACCCTGACCTAGTTGTCGAATCTGGCAAAATTAACTAAACGGTGTAATGTTTCAAGAATAATAATTATGCTGAAAAAGTACTTGGGGCTAAATAAAGCGGCTCCGAAGGTGAAGAGGAATACGAAGATCCTTGTAAAAATAACAACACGCCTACTTAAATAAAATATTGCAGGGGAATCATCGATCCGCGATCGTTCCGAGGTTATAGACACGCATAGCGCGGGCTTGCCAGTGACGTATCCTCTACCTTTACACGCTTTGTGACGTAAGCATCACGGTCGTGGTCGCGGATATCAGCTTGTGTGCACGTGAACAGCACGCTGCTGATCACGCACTGACCGACTGACTGCCGCTTTCTTATTGGCGGAAAGCGACGAGCCTCCACACAGTATTGGACGATTCGTTTAAAGTGCTTCACACACCCCATGCTGAAACAATAACACGAAACGCGCCTCTTCTCGTACAAATCATTTCTTTACAAACTTACTAGAGAAGCAGTCGTTTTTAAATTTGAGTGACAATTAGTATCTTCGAAGCCATGATGATTAATGAAGATAGCACAATTCATTTACTATCACCACCCTCAACACCACCCTTAATGCACAATGTAAGTATTTTTGTAAAACAAACCCTACCTTAATTTACCCATAGCTTTTGTTGCTATTTTTAAATTTAGTCAAACTATTTTCTCATCAAATTTTTTTTTGTTACAGGGTGAACAGGCCATAACAACAAAACTAGAAGCTGTTCAGAGCCTCCTACGAAAAAGAGCAGCATTGTCTTCAATTCCTGGGACCCTAACACCACAACCTTCCGATTCGGAAAGTGAAGAATTTGAGTATCCTCTTAAAAAACGTATATGCAGAAGAGATGCTGCGGTAAATTTCATACTGTCTACAACACCTCCACCAGAACACCCACGCACAGTTTCCGTGATTATGAAGGCCAACAAGGATGGATCGTGTACACCTGCTCCCTTACCCACCCCCGACGTGGAAGAATACAACATCCTCAAAAGTCTGAAGTTTAAAATGGGCAACCGAAGAGAAGAAATTTTACAAACGACAAAAAACACCTACAGAGAACCACCCAGTCCACCAAGTGCTCCAGCACCAACTCCACCTCAAGTTTCGATGTTGCCTCCGTTAGCGCCGAAAGTTCTAAATTCGAATCAGGCACCGCGCGCTCTTTTCCTGTCGGCGCACGGAAACGCAACTTTAATACCCGCACAGTTTGTACTGGTCGCGCCATCTATCGCCGCCGCGCCCCTGCAACAAGAAAGAAGGCGCGTCTACGAGTGCACCTATGAAGGATGTGGCAAAAACTATTTTAAATCCTCACATTTAAAAGCGCACACGAGGACACATACGGGCGAACGACCTTTTGTATGTCACTGGGAAAATTGTGGTAGACGATTTTCGCGTTCGGACGAGTTATCGAGACACAAACGCACACATACCGGCGAAAAAAAATTTAAATGTGAAATTTGCCAAAGATGTTTTATGCGGTCCGATCACTTGGCGAAACACGTCAAAAGACACGCAAAAGATCGTTCGATCGTATCTCCTACAAAAGTAACTAATTTATCGGCTGTGTTCCGACCATTACAACCAGCACCTGTATAATAGTTTTTCATCGCATCTCTCAGTTCATTGTGTATATATACATTCCGATCATTTGTATAACTTGCATTACTGTCTGTGATTTTTATAATTCGTTATTTATTCTAATTAGTTATGTATTAGAGATTAGTTTTTCTTAACGCAATAAAAAATTTTTGAATAATTTATTAGCCTTTTATTAGGTACTAGAACAATGGTACTAGCTTAGTGTAAAGAATTACACTATGGTACTAACTTTTTGTTCACAATGTCCACTTGACTTTTATTGTAAGTAGATGAATGGATATGTTGGCTTCATTGTCGTGCTCTTACTCAATGGGTATTTTACTTACTACAAAGGATTTTTAGAGCATGAATTTAAAAAAATGTGCTTTTGTTGGAGTTTTCTCCGGATCTACTCCTGCTGTTTCGAACTGCTTCTAGGGGAATGGCCCTAGAGTCCTGGAATTTTTTGCAGTAGGTACTTGAAGGTGTGCCAGACGGCCATCAAATTTCGCTGTCTAAAAGGGGGGGGGGGGGGTTAACACATGTTCTACCTTTCATGGTATTCTAATGAAAAGTCTCATCGAAATAAATTGGGCAACCATTGTCTCAATAATCGTTGCCATGGATTTTAAGCTAAGCTCCACTTAAATTTGTTGGTCCAAACGGTCATTAGAGAAAGTGATGCTTGTACTGAGAGAAATAATTCAGCATCTACACCAGCATCACGGGTTGAAAATATGCTTCACTAGATCAATTCTGAGTTCATTTGATATCTTGTTATGTGAGACTAATTTTTAAATCTTATTAATCAAGTCTGTTCAAGCTGAAAATCTATATGACCATTTGTGACTGAAAATCTAATGGATTAACTGTGCCCTTCAATGGACTGTGTCTGAAAGAATCGGAACATGCTACTGATTTAGTTGTGGAACCAATGTTTCATCAGTTTCATGAATTAATTCCTTCATTCTGATATAGCGGACAAGACCAAGTCCAGGACAAGTATTCGCCAAACAAGTTGAAGTTGTTGATTGCATTTTGGCAGATCTAAAGTGACCAAAAGAAATTGAATTCAATTTTTAGTGTTTTTAGGCGGTAGAGAATTTTCTAAATTGAGGGATAATACGAGTTGAAATGCAAAATGGCAAAATTGGCGTTGGAGTATCCTGATGACCAGAATGGCAACGAGTTGTTGAATGAAATCAAAAACTTCAGACATCAAGTAGGTACTAAGAATGTTTATTTAATGCATGATTTGTCTTTGGAATATTAGGATTAGGACTAGTCTCGAGGTACTATAGTCAAAAGCATATTTTGCAATCATGATGAAATATTTTTGGATGTAAAGGGTCACCAATTTGCATTTGATGAATTGGAACATGTGAAAATCTGTACGCGACAACTCGTCAAGACTCAAGAGCGACTCGCCACTGATGACTTTCTCGCCAACGCGACAACTGGCCACTGCGACAACTCGTCAATGCAATATCTACCCAATGCGACAACACGCTCGCCTACAGATGACTTGGCATTGCGAGTTGGGACAACACTCGTTATATGCGAACGAGCTAGCGTACGTGACTGTAATCTTACTTCAATCTCAGCTCACTAATAAGGTACCTACAACAATGGTGTGCATTGAACGACTTATAGTGTCGTTCTCTAGGAAGAAGAGTGTACTTAAGTAAATATAATTATACAAACTAGACAGTCAACCGATAACTAATTCACATATGGTGACGGACTTAAAAATTCACTTCTAAGCTAACCTCTCATTCAAACATCATATTTTGCATTGCATCTTACTTTGGTTTGTTTACTTGCTTCCTACTATATTGTCTGTATGCATTTTCTTGTAAGAGGATTATGTACAATCTGTTGGCCAATAAAATATTATGACGTCGTAGTCGAAGTGCGCCTGGTAGAGTAACCGTTTACTATTGTTTTTTTAAGTCGTGGGACCTTCTCCTTACACAATTTGGTTGAAATCGATGTTACTCCCTGGGCTGAGGTAAGAATTTTTCATCTGTAGCAGAGATTTCCTGAGATCAGTTTCGAGCATTCTGCCGGCTACTCAGAATTAAGTTTTCCATCAGCAGTTTTCCTAATTCGTAAGGTAAATACCGGAGTTAAGAATTTCTGCAGGGGAACCTTTAAAAAGCATTTTGCGGGTCACTCTGTAATTGGGCACAAACCTGTTGATAGTCCAGAACAACAGAGGGACAATATAAATTAATAAATAAATAAATAAATAAATAAATAAATAAATAAATACATAAATACATAAATAAATAAATAAATAAATAATTGTTCATGCGGCTAATGCACAGGACTGGAAGCGACTTGTCGCGATGCAGGATTGGTGGCAAAGGTTTGATGTACCAAAAGGACATTTGAGTTTTGACACATTTGATATAAAATTAAAGTAATGTTTATTAGACATATTTTATATCAGGATACCGCTCGTATATGCACTCAAATGATTTGAATTTTAATAAACGACGTTTCGGGGATCACGCTTTCCCCTTTTCAAATTTATATCATTCAGATCCTGTCAATAATCTATTATCGTTGAATAACGAAATTTTTCACTCAACGCTATTACGTATAAATGAAATACGACTAATACGAGTACGTTTATTGAAAATTAAAATAAGTTGAATACAAACGAGTGATATCCAGAAAGAATGTGGAATACTGCGCATTACGGTCTGAATGTATCTCTGACTCTGACAAATAAGGCATCCATTTGTACATAGTTCCAATTTCGAATCAATCACCTCGTACACTTTCAAGTCCATGTGGTCGCGCCATCTATCGCCGCCGCGTATCCACAACAAGAAAAATGGCGCTCCTACGAATGCGGCGGCACCTATGGATAACAATTCACAGTTACATATAGTTTACTATATACAACTCTGTGATATCAATTTGCCTGCAGTTGCCATCTATCGATATGTTAAATGTTTCATATTTTACAGATAATAACATAATCTTGTTCGCATGATACTATAATTAATAGTGAAGATGGCGATATAAACTCTCGTTTCACAGAGTCACTGTAGTTTCGCCAAAAATCATATCTGTATTTTGGTCTATGCTACTATTATAATTCAATGCTACTATCATAACCAAATTGGTCTATGCTACTACGCAAAGGCATTGAATAAATTATTCAATGGCAAAGTGATGATACGGATTAGGCATGAATTAGGGACTAATATTTTTGTACTGTACGAGATAGATCAGAAACAAGCGGCTAACTGTTTCCAGGAATTAGGAATTTCATGGGTGGGCACTTGGATGAAAACGTGGAGAAACTGGAAAATCGTATACACTTCGAACTAATTCCAACTTGAATGCCACTATTCCGAGCGTTTGAAATGTACGATCACCGACAAAAATAATGATAATCGGGAACTTACTGACCCTTAGGCAACCAACCATACACTATCTAAAATGGCAACATTGAAGTGGAATTCTTCGGCGAGAATTCGTGAGGGATGGGCCGCACGCCGTCGCGCATTGTCGTCTTTGCTTCGGCGTTTCTTCGTCACTGGCTTGTAGGTATAATATATAATTACAAAAATTGGTAAAACAGAATTTTATGCATTACACATTACATTCTGGAAAACTAACGAGATGTAACGGTTAAATTTTTGAACAAGTCCCACAAATAGAAAAATATAATTGTACATAATGAAGTACGGTTAGAGGTTTTGTTATGCACGCATGTAGCGGAGAATAGTATACTTGTGAATGTAGATTGTAGTTATTGATCTCCAGTGGCGGAGACATTAGGAATTTCGTTGTTAATCATTTGTTCCCGTTGGCTACTGTTTTTACGCAAGCAACTGTTTTGCTAGGTTAGTAGTTTACTTATTATAGGATCCAGTCATCAATTTAAGGGCTGTAAGCGGCCTGCCATGTTTGTCAATGTAGGGAACGTCTATGTTGGTTTATCTGAGGAATTTTTGGAGGTCTTTAGGTCAGAGCCGGTATCTTCAAAACCGATAATAACGTTGAAAATCCTTCCTTTTTGATCACCGACCGTTGTGGCACTCCCATGTTTGAGAAAATCGTTAAATCCTTAATTATTGGAAATTTGTCAGTACTCCAGTCTTCTGGGTTAATTACGAAAAGCGATAGTAATTGGTATTGCCGTGTATCATTGTGGATACGTTTATTTTGGGCAATTCTTCACCTTTAGTGTGGTTTTGTTATCGCTTAACGTTCTGAGGTAAGCGCCATTTTGTACACATTGTAGATTGGTAACGATGTTCGTTCTTTTAAGGCTGACTGGATTGGGAAAAAACCCTGTACGTGTATTGCACTGCTTATTGGTTGAAATTGTTCAACGTAGGGATATTTCCGAAAATTGTACAGGTACGGCTTGAGGCTTTGAAATTCCAAAGACTTATTCTTTTGACCTTTTAGGGTTTTTTTTTGTATTATTTGTCTAATTTAATAAATTACCTTCAAACTGGGAATCGGTAAATGGAATGCATATGTTTGGCTTGGCTGTGATTGTTGAAGATTGTTTACCTGCGATCGGTGGGTGTTAATTGTACACCGCCTACCAGCTTTTATCGTCACCCCGTATTAGAAAGTGGTGTCGCCTGGTCCACGCCATCTAGTGGGCTGAATGGCCATCTGGAACTGTACAACCGTCTCAGAAGCTACTTCAATAGGATAAATAAAATACTCAAATAACTTACCAAGGCAAGCTAGACTGCAACTACATTACTCCCTGTAAGTTCAAACCCGTAAGTACTTTTGTTAAGGGTATGGCCATACTTATCAAGCATATCAGCACGCCTATGTGATCTGTACAGTAGGTACGTTGTCTGTTTATTATTGTTATAATCTTATATACTTACCGGTTAACGAATATTTTATTGTTGCCGCAGTTTTGCTTTGTTGTTTGTTATGTACCCATGCAGCATCTGATTTTAGCTACCTATTTGCTTATTTATTATATGTATTGAAACAAGGTTGAGTTTTCTTACCGAACATCTGATCGGCAGAGTAACGAGGCAACCGAAGCTGCTAGGAATCACGCCTGGAGAGGTGGGTATCATTACCCGCCGATATTTGGAATAGTTTCTCATGCTCGTCTGTAGTATCATTGTGTAGATTCGTTGCACTATGGTAGTATATAAATTTTCGTGATAGAGACATTAATTCACATTGGTATCTTCAATCTCGTTTTTCTCTCAATTGAAATAAAAACTGGCTTTTAAGGTTAATTTTGCAAAACAAGTTCTTATTTTAGTGATCCAGTTTTGTTATACAGTATACACACTGTCAAAAAAGGCCCACGTAAACGCAGTAAAATAAAATTAAACTTAAAGATTTAAATAGTACTTGTGCTTTTTTTATTGCATATTCAATCATAAAAAACAGTATGTACTATTTGTATGTTCTTTTTTTTGAAAATTAGGTTGTTTCCAAATAAACCAAAAGTCAAAAAATTATAATTATTGTCAACGAATCCTTTTCTTTTTACTCTAAATTGACAAAATAGAGATAAAAACTTCAGCGAACAATTCATAACAAGTAACCGATGAAGTGGTAATTTATACTCCCTCGGCATTCAAAATCACATTTACTGTTAATGGAAGAACCATAATATATGAACACACTGCTTATCGAATAGGTAATTAACAAGGTATTTCCATTGTTATGCGCATTGACAACCCTTAAACAGGGGCGTAATGCCTTATGAGCATGAAAATGAATCTAAACTTTTTGAAAATTTGAACAAAACGTTCTTCATAAAATACTCCGAAATATTTCAACGACAATTCTTCGCTGCACAACGAAAAAATCGCAAGGTCACTATTGTTTTGACGAGCTATACAACGAGTTTATACTGTATAGTTTTTCCTTCATACGGGTATTCGTAAGTATATACAGCTCAAAATACCTAAATAGGGATTTTCACATTTAATAACTTGTAAGTAGGGGTAATCTGGTAATTTTTTGTGCTTCATCAGTTGGCACCGTTGTTGACTTAAACAGAAAGACGGCCTGCCTGCATATTTAAAATTCATTTCTTAACTTTTTTTTATTCTCAAATGACTTTTTACGGAAATAATTAAAATGTACCTACCACTATCTATAGGTACACCTACCTGTCTGCGCCCGAGTCCCATTATGCTTGATTTGTATACAGTGATTTGTACTTTTTAGCACATTTCCACAAAAATAAGAAAAAATGCCCTATTGTGGACATTTAGACCGACCGTCCGTCCGTCCGGCTGTTTATTGCTCAAAAAGTTATTGTAAAAAAACCTCGGAAAAAAAACAAAAAACCGTTTTTTACAAGTTCCATAATTTGGTCTATGTCTATCCGTCTGTTCCTTTGTCTGTCTGTCCCTCTATCTGTCCGTGTGAACGATAACTTTGTTTAGAAATGTCCGATCGCCTTTACGAGTACATCTCCGTTAGTTATGAACTGAATTGCATGTAATTCAATATGGTCATAGCTTCAGCCATATAATACGCAATGGCAAAAGTTGAGTCGAATAGATTCAAAATTCACAGGTGCACTTTTCGCATCTCGACCATTTATAAACCGAATTGCAAACTTTTTTATTTATAAAAGTATTTAAATGAAATTTGATGCATAGCCACTTGGAACAAAGGAAAAACTAACGCCAATTTCAAAATTTGGTTTTGCGCATGCGCAGTGCCAACTTTCTTATTTATGAAAGCATTGAAATGAAATTCTTCTTATAAACTGAAATTGAAGTAGCACGTTAAAAATGGATTGCATCTATGCAACGCTATCTTTCATATTTGTGGCCGGATATTTACGATTTTAACAGAGGTTGCATCTTACAAAATATGGGAAATGAATAAAAGTGGAAACGCGCTTTTTGTAAATCGTTTACTATTTCTTGTTTTACTTTTTTCATTATGATCTAAAAGAACTACCTGTTGCTGCTGCTTGTTTCTTACTGCTGCAATTTTTAACGTATCTACACTTGGCGTACCTCGAACAACGACGGCACGTGAAGGTGAAGGATAAAAATTGTACTCGTGCGATGCTCGCGAGCATTGCTGTCATTCCAAAACTCGAAGCGAAGTGCGTAGTACGTGAAGGGCTGCCTGAAAGTAGGTATCTAAAGTACGAAAAAACAACCACAAAAAATATCCTGCTCAGTCTGAGCTCTAGTCACTAGTGGTATGGAAGACAATTCTACCTTATAGAATTGTCAAACTGATGCTACGCACGTTACAAAATTGAACAGTAGGTATATTATAGTGTTGTTATGGTAACGTAATTTACCCGATTTATCCATCTTCTTGCATTTCTCTTTCTTTCCTATATGATGTGTCCCATGGCAAACTACGATTTTTAAATAACAAAATGAGATTTAGGTATTATACACGAGTAGGTCTCGATGAAATAGATTAACGATTGCAACATTCGACGTGTTTACTATATACCTAAGTCGGACTGGACGCGCGCTTAGAGCGGAAAATTTTAGGGGCGGCACATTTTTGGGGGAAAATAGTATATTATATACCGCGGGACTGAAGTAGTACTTTTAATCCCGAAGGTAAAGTTTATGGCCCGACCGAAGGGAGGGCCATAATTTACCTGAGGGATTAAGACCACTACTTCAGTCGCAAGGTATATACGATATTTTTCGTACTTCCTAAACTGAAACACTAAAATCTGTATGGAGTTAGAGAACGCGTTCTTTCAAAAAATCGCTGTTTAACAAGTTACCATAGGAACGTTGCGTTGGCGTTGGTACGACAATCCCTATGCTATGGTAACAAAAATAATTTGGAAACTGTCATTGCTAGTGTCATAATTTTGGTGGTAGGGTGTATTTGATATTGATAAAAAGCAGCCAAAGTAGGTAAAGAATTGATACCACCGAAATCCAAAAAACTATATGAGCAGCAGTACGATGCGTTTAAGAAGTATACAAAATGTGAAACAACGTACCTACTGAAATTGCCTTGTTAGTAATTTCATCCTTCCGGGATTTTCGTCCAAATTTAATCCCGGCGGGACAAAAAGTGACACTTCAGTACTTGTCATAACGGAGTGAAGTTGTCACTTTAGTCTCGGAAGTACGAAAATACAATTTTTAATATTCACTAGTTAGGTAATTATAGTTTTGGTTTTGAATAGCAAGTAACGTAGAGAACTTGTTGAGTATCCATTCTCTCCAGGGAAGCTCGAAATGGGGTAAATGCGATAATCCAGAACAAAGATAACAAAACCTTCCCCATAAATTTCATTTATTATACAAAGGTATAAATAATTAATGGCGACATGTTTCGGCAAATGCCATATCATTAGGCCCTAGAATGTATTGCTTTAACAAATTTGAGTTCACAGCGACGAAACTTACAACATAAAGATCGACCGAAAACGGTACCTATATAGGTATGGTCGAATTCCATAAAATTTAAAGGTAGGTACAAAACCTGAGGGGGAAAAAAGTCCTCAGAGACTTGCTATAACTAGACTGCGCTTAACGTATCTAAGGTGTTGTCGACACAGTATGCAACACACAATGCACCGCGGGGCAAAAATCGCTGAGATGATATGCAATATAATAATATAATGAAATAAGCTGTTATTTTAGATGTTCCGTTCATTAATCATTCTCGTGATTAGCTCGAATTAGTGAACAGATAAATTTCTGCTGAGAATAAACCAATAAACTTAGGTTAACTTGTGCCTATCAACATGTACTCTGTCGATAAATTTTTAAATAATATGCTGATTTTCAACGGATAAAAGTTTAAAGGGCCAATGGATCAGAGCCATTCGAAGAGAAAAATTTACTCCCACCATAGTGCATTTGCGGGGAATGAAGCCGATTTTAGAAAGGTACCTACGAAGGTGTTAAACAATAATGCAATACCGAGCGTTTTCGACTTTCCCATTCACTTAAAATAACGTAGAACTATTATTCGACATCCTTTACCAGCAAGACAACGGCAATACCTATTTGCCTATTAGGTATAGACGTAACTAAGTACTTACTGGTACTAAGTATATTTCAGGTTTTGTTACAAGAAAAATAGCTAAGTCTGTTAAATGTTCCATATGTACAGATGGGATATTCGCATCAGAGAGTCATTCAAAGCTTTTAACTAGAAAAAATCGTGGAGGATTGTTGCACGTATCAAGTGATGCATTAAAAATTTGCCAAATTGCTGAAAATGTGTTCAGGTTTTTCATTCAATCCACACTACACCGCGTTGTAAACAAAATGGTTATCAGCAGTCTAAGAAAAATAAATAACCGTTACAGCCCATTTGGGTTTTTGGATAGGAATATATTGCATCAAAATCCGCTAAATAATCATATCTTACTACTTACAACTTTAGTTTTAAGAGTATATTTTCCAATACGTGTTCACCACCAAAATACACATATAAATCAAATTAGGACTAGAGTAAGGCAGTTATATACCAATTTAGTTCAAATAAAATACCAATAAATTCGATTAAAACAGTTAACAGCTATATGTTATCTTTTTTTGCTACTAAAATTTACAATAAATATGGCTAAAGCAAACTGCAGAACGTACGTCTGCCCCGCGATGAACAGTTGGTTGCCTATCCTATCTTGACAACAGGCGTTTATAGTAAAATCTACGCTACGCGCGGTCTAGTTATAACAAGTCTCTGAAAGTCCTAGACAAGTTAAGGCTCTACCTACAGCCCTGAAGGGGGGAGTCGACCGAAAGAGAAAGTTGGGGATTATTCCATCAAGTTTCTAAAATGGGTGCCTAATGCCTGAGCCCGATACTGATACACATTCATCCGATTCGATAAGATTTTTAGAACTGCAGTTTAATTGCATCAGGTAGGCGTAAACAATATTACTGTAAACAAAACTGGATGCAAGCGAAATTCACCTTAATTAACATTCTTTGACGTAGGCGATACGACTTAGAATCGCTTAACCGTTGTGGTACTGTATTTTGTTCATTCTTATTCTGCATACGTCAACAATAGCGCGATGCGTTTTGTTTAATAGAATTGTTTATGTTTAATTGACGACGTGAGGTTTAACAAGGCTAAACTGCATTTAGTGGGGTTAATTACATATCGGAATAGTAATAACGGATCGACTATACAGGGTTGTGCCTAGCGCAACGCAGCATAGGGATTTCAATGGTAATTTCTTTATAGTCAATTACTAGCTCCCCAAATTATTTTAGAGCAAAAGTCTAAATACGTTTTTTTTTAGAGAAAAAAATACTGCATCTGTTCATACTTTTAGTTATAATTTTCCATTTTTCAAAACCGTAAAAATCGACAAAATAAAAAATTATATTTTTATAAATCAGTGATGCTTTGGAACCTACAAACGCATCGCATCTAAATTTATTATGGTTGTTTGACGTCGAACGATTTTCATATATTTACCTATAATTCTGTTTCAACTTTCAACTAACTACTAACCGACGCAATAAAAGGGTAATATTTTTTCAGAGAATGTATGCTGCATCTGCATCAGATACCTACTATTTGTTTATCATTTTCCGGAATCAGAGTACCTACATAATCGAAGAAAAAAACGGATTTGAAGAAGATTTTTTCTTAAACTGCTATTCGGATTTTCCGCTACTGCAGCCAAAACGTTGAATGTATTATGTCGTTTTCCTGATGGTTTTGACGGACATTTTGAACGTTATTGCACTTGCAGTTCTTTAATTAATTTATAAACAAGTATAAATTTAATATAGGTACGTCAAAGGCAAATAATGAAACGTGATCGCTGTTTTTTTAGGTACCTAATTCCAAGACATAGGTATTTGATTTATTGTAAAATGAACCTTTTTATTTTGTCAATTTCTACGGTTTTGAAATCGGAAAATTATAAGTAGGTAATAGTATGAACAGATGCAGTATTTTTTTCTCTAAAGAAAACGTATTTAGACTTTTGCTCTAAAATAATTAGAGGAGTTAGTAATTGACTATAAAGAAATTACCATTGAAAAATCCCTATGCTGCGTCGCGCTAGGCACCACTCGGTATATAGGTAAGTGCAAGGCCACCGTCTTTCGATTATGATGGCGCGGGTTCAAACCCCCCGAGCACGCTTTTTTTTCTATAATAGATCGCGGCAAAAAGAAGAGAGCGAAGGATAGTGAGGGAGAACAGATAAGTGCCATTTCGAATTTTTTTCTAATATTTACGTGACGCCACTTACCTACCGCACCACTGAGAGACTGCGAGAACTGAAGTGATAGCATACCTACCTACCTACCTATAGGTACTTAACAAGATTAGTTCAAAAGACATATTGAAAGTGCAGGGAGTTATAAGGGTGAGAAGGTGAGACGCATATGATTGAATGAATTATGAACCATAAAAATAAATAAAATAGAAACTAAAAAACAGAATTGTAATAAAAAACGTATATTTTTTTTATAATTGTTTTAATTCCTTTTTTAATTTATATCCCTGCAGTGGTGACGTGAAATTTTGGAACACCAGTGGTGACGTCGGTCTGAGAGACCGAATTTGATTTTGGCTTCATTTCGTAGTTACTACGCATGTAACTTGGCTCAAAATAAAGGAAAAAGTTCAGTCAAAAATAAACAAAAGCATATAAATCGAAAAATAAATTTTATTCGTGTAACATAACCAGTAGCGGTCCCAGGATATGGTAAAGGGATATGGTAAATTTTCGAGTTGTTCTTGATTTCTGTTTGAAAAAATGTGCAGTGGCAGCTTGAATTTTTAGGTACACCAATGGTGACGTCGGTCTGACAGACCGAAAGGGTTAATTGTCAAAAAACGGCTTGCGTCATCAAGTTGTTCGTCTGGTACTAAACTCAGGCACGCAAAATATTAACCTAGCAGAACTAGCAGTGCCATGCGCTGCGCCGTTTTTACAAAAATTTGAAAAATACTTTTCGTCGGTCTGAGAGACCGTGCGTCACCACTGAAGGGATATAAGTATAAGTTAATTATGGCCATCACAGTGACTCAGGATTGTTATATGACCATTTTTGAAATGGGGCCAATGGTGCCGCAAATTCGTGAATCAATTGGACAATGAAACGGTTGTTGGTATATGTTTGGGGATAATCTGGCCTCACACTTCTCACCAGTAGTCATTACAATGATACAGTAGGTAGAGGGAAACCATATTTATTTCAGTGGCTTATTTCCCTCAAATTTTATACACATCTGACATCTTATTTGCAGCAGCTATGTAGAACCTATACTTAGGTAGGTACGTGGGCATAGCCAAGGGGGGTTTTCGGAGTTCAACCCCCCCCCCCCCGAAATGTTCAAAACATTAATTACAGTAATGTTATATTCATACATTAATAAGAAAAGAGGAGCGCAATACAGTTGCAGTTTCTGTGCTTTATTTTTATTCACATACCTACTTACATATTGACGTTATTTTATGCACTCTTTGTCGTTTTATTTACTTGAACCCCCTCCGAATCTAAAACCTGGCTACGCCCATGCTTAGGTATATAGGTACCTATACCTATACCTAGAAACCTAGATGTTATGGAGTTTTTGGCCCGATGAAAATAAATTGCTAGGTATAGTCTTAGACAAACGGAGGCAAGAAACGAGGCGCAAAAGATCCATTCCCAAAGAACAATTTCCACTTTTTCTATAAAATATAGATTGTGGGAATGCATCTTCAACGATAAATCTAAATCTTCAGGGCGTCTTCGGGAGAACTGCGTCTTTATCAATTTAATCTCGAAGTTGCTATCTATCAAAAAACTTTCCTCCCCTGTTTCCTCCGAAAAAAATGATGCAGAGTTTTGCTTTTGATGGATTCCAGTTTACTGGAATTTTTAAAAAAATCGGGAGGGTGCAACGAACTATAGGATACGTCAAAGAAGAGACAAAGAAACCCATAGTTCGAAATCTGGATCGCGAATTTCTCTATGGCTTGTAGCAGGGAAGACGGAAATCAAGATCAATCACAGAAAGCTGAAACAAGTTCGACTATAATAATCCTCAATTCATTGTAAACCATTGAGTAAGAAGATTTTTTTTGTTTTTATTTATTATCGATTAACCTGTAATATAGGTACCTATAAATATTAATTATATATCTAGATATGTAATAGCTACCTATAGGTAAAGGTACCTACAGGAATACGCCACAGAACACTCAGACATCTTTCGCTAAATTAAGGACGCAAAGGATGTTTAGTTATATTAAGTTTTTACGCGTGATCATTTAGGAGCATTCCAACCCCAAATTACATATTCTGCAGTTTTTATATTAATCTTTCGCCATGGTTCTTTATTTACTTGGTATTGACATAATAGCGTAATATATAGGCGTGGCCGTGAAAGTTATTTCAGTAATGGGGATAGGACAGTTCAATACATTCATTCGAAAACTATTCGCCGAAGTTTAGATACCGGTCGTGGCGGGCGTGGTTTAAATGTCGCGGAAGGGATCCAAAGGGTGGAGCGTATCGGCGCAGGGTAGGCGAGGTTACATTTTTCTAGATAAGTTAGTGTCCTGCTGGAGTTGATTGTGGTGTGCTAAGTGATCGTGTTTCGTTAATTGCCTACATTAATTAATTTGATAATGAAGAATGCGTTGTTTGATACGTAAATGAGCGGTCGTTTAGATCTTTTTCGATGTGAATCAATTGGGGGATAGATATGTATGTTTTAGTGTAGAATGAGTTGTTCGGAAGTGATGTACCAAGCGTATTATCCGTATTTGTATCAAAGAGCCGGAGCGGCTCCTCCTGTTACAACGCACGGAGTACCTAGATCTGGACCGTTTAGTTCGCCGTTCGGGGCAGCTCATCAATACGACAGAGTAAGTCGAGATCTATCTTTTTGCTATAGGTATCGTGAAAAGTGGGTACCTATAGATCAACAATGTTTGATGACATGCGCAGATGTGTCTCCTTTATATTTAAGGGGAGTGTAAATTACTCCCCACTCTCGCAGTTTAACAACAAAAAGATGTTTACCTAAAATTAATTTCCATCGGGTAGCATTTCATATTACTTATGTATGGGTAGTGCATCTTCTGTAGGTATCTATATACTTTAACTTATCTAAATAAGGTAGGTATAGGTACCTACATCGCGCATACTATACCTACCTATAATAAGGTACCTACATAAATCCAGAGATATAAGTTTTAGGTACCTATACCATGTGCCTGATGTAAGATAATCTTATAATGCATTTTTTGTCATCAGATCTGCCTATATACTTATATAGTAATTAGTAGGTATACCTACCTACCTATATCTATATTAGATACCCACCTATCTATATATCCACTAAATAGCGTACCTACCTATAGGTACATCACATAGACTAAACAGGCCTATATATAACCTATAGATACCTACACCAAATAAAATTTAAAAAAATGTGACAGTGCGTCTTGCCGTCGCTTACATTTTTGCTCAAAGTTATAGGTATCTGGTATTAAGACTAGGTATATTAAGGCACCTTTAATTGGGTGGTCGATTTGATGTTTTTAAAATTCCCACTTGCAAGGAAGGGATAAGTAGCTCTGTAGCTATAGGTGACAATTTAATTTCGGAATCAGTATATCCCTATCCTCTTCCATAAAGACCGTATAGCGGGTCGTATAAGAATTGCGATCTATACCTATACTTATTCTTAATTTTAACAGAATCGCATGAATAATTTATTCAATTATACCTACCTACCTATACCTACCTACCTAGTCAATAACGTTTTTTGTCCTAATAGATGCTATAGAATAAGTAGATGAAATTGTGGAAATTACAAAAATAGCGCAATTACTTATACATATACCTACCTATACCTACATAATCCAAGCAGTTACCTACATATACCTAGGTACCTACCTGTTCCATTTTTAATTTCGGAATGTGTAGCCATTAATAGCCATACCTATTCGTATAGGTACCTATATAGGTCTGAAGGTCTGATGTTCCGGCATTACAATATGAAGTTCTGGTGGAACACTCTAGGTTTCAACAAGCCGCTGACGCGTTTCCTGTGATCAGGAAGTTGACAGTTTGGGAATTTTTCAGACTTCAGGTATACCTACCTACCTACCGACTCCTATGCATGTAGAGAGAAAAGTTTGTCTGTGAACACTGAATACCTATAATATCTTCCAAATAATTAACGTTTTTTTAAAGAAATTTGTTATGGTATCCAAAATTATAAAAAGTTTGCTACCAATCTCTCTACTTTAAATTTGTGGTCAGTGGCGTACCTACTTCTGCATGGTCAAGGGGGTCTAATTTTATTAAACGGTGACCACTAGTGTTCATTACATATTCTTAAAGAGAACACTTTTTTTCGATATAACAGATAAAAGAACTTATTATAGGTAAGTATTACATAATCAAATTTAAGAGAGAAACTCAACTTAAGGAAAATGGTTGTGTTAAATAATTTAATAATTTCACTAGTTAGGGTTGAAAAAAAACATTCTTTAATTGTTAGTTAGGTAGGTATGTCAAAGTAATAGGTATTGTAGGTATATCAAAAATCATAAAAAATTTACCCAAGTGAATCAATATGCCCAAAAATTATTTATCTATAGGCGTCTACCGAAGTAAGAGGGTCACTTTTTTGATAATGGGAAGCATTATTTTTCGTGAGGTTAGGTTTTAACAAAGAATGAACTTTTTTTTAATAGGTATGATCACCATAAACAAACATGATCAAACTAGTACCTAAAATTATAAAATTAATTTAACAAACTATATTTTACTTAATTTGAGTTTTTCTCTCAAATTTGATTATCTCACTACGTTTTTATGCTGCTATATATCCAAAAAATATACCTACCTACTCTTTAAGAATAGGTACCTATGCATAATGAATGAAAACTAGTGGTTAGCTATTGAAAAAATCGAGGAAAAAATATATGTCCCCTTTGACCATGCAGAGTATGCGCCACTGAATACAAACTAGGTAAAGTACGTATAGATAGGTAACAAACTTTTTATAATTTTGGACACCATAGCTAAAAAGCTTCTTTAAAAAATGTTGTTTTGAAGATACACGTATAAGTCTCAAGCAAGTATCAGGCAAAATGTTCCCGGGCCAACACATCAGAATTGCAATTCGCCAAGTGGATGTCTGATGCTTTATTTAATATCTGTACCTACCTAAGTATTGAGTAGTCCATTATTGTTACAGAGGAAAAAACAACGATAACAACAACCACTAAATAACACAGAATAAGTGAAACAAAACAATTGAAAACTTGACGTACCTACCATAAATTCTATAATTTTCGCACAGACGCCTAATCACCTTGAAACTTGAAACTTTGACATATGCCTGGCGTCGTCGCCTCTCCCAGGATTTAGTCAACTGTCGTGAGGATGCGTCCCCGGTAGTCACTATCAGGAGTATCAGGGACGTTTCTATCACCTTTTTAACAAAATTGCAGTGTTTCGGTACAGACCTACCTACCTATCGTATACTCAGGTGGGTGGGCGTAATATTAAAAAGTTGCAAAACAGGGTAGCTGCGTAAAATATTCATGCGTCTGTTAGAATTTGGGAATACCTATAGGAACCTAATTATTTAATAATCGCAATTTTTACCACTATGCGCTTTTTATGGAAGAGAATATGGACTAGGTAGGTACTGATTCCGAAATTAAGTGTTATTGGTCCTATACAGCTTCTTTGCAAGTGAGAATTAAAACTAAACTAGGTAATTTAATTTTGTATATTGCTATATTATTTATCTATAATTATATCAGGATATCTCGAAAACCATATAGAAGATGATAGACTCAGATTTTAAACCCATATATAGCAAACATTTTATATAGGTACCTAAGTACCTAAATAAATTTTGAAATATTGGATAGAAAACATGTTCACATCTTCACAACTGTTTGAGGTAGGTATAGGTATTTGTAGGTACAAGAAAGGTAATTTACTTGTTCGTTGACCCTATGCTTCACACGGTAGGTACCTATTTTAAAATAGTTTATATAGGTGCATATAAAAATACAATATCAGAAATACTTACCTATTACTAAAATAGTAAACAGAAAGTTATGGGGTAGGGTCACAAAGTTGTCGTAGCCTGGTCTTATGTTCGGCTAATCCGCCTTTGAGTAAGACTAAGAGCTTCAAATTGAATGAATATTACATCAGCAATGTTTGAACGAGTATTAAAGGCTAAGGTGTCACATGTAAATTTTCGATGCGATTATTATTAATCACTTTTCCCCAAAAGTTATTTTCGGGTACCTAATTCTTACCTAAACATCTCAAGTTTCTTGCAAGCGTCTCTCAAGTTATTTTCAAATTCTTCTGATGTTCCCTCTTTCTCCTCCTTTTTTAATGCACAAAATCATATTTCATGAAGTTTAGGAATTCCCTCCATGTTGATGCCCTTATTCACTCAATTGTCTTTTTAAGTTACTTTGAAATTCACTTATCAAGTTTCTTTGAGATTCCCAAATTCCAAATACGCTCCTTCACGTAAAGCTCTCTTAGCGCATATTCTAGCAATTCCGATAGACATCGAGGCGCCATAAAGATAATTCATCGATAAGCGATAAGAAACCAAAGCGGATGTGACGCATTCTTTACGGGGAATACGACGTGCTTGTTCAAAATATTCGGAAGCGTTCGGGAGCACCCGAGAACATTCTAGAAAGATTGTTGTTTGTATAGGTAAGCAAATTGAATTGTGCTTCCGTTAGTTGTAACATCGATGCGAAGTGAATTATTAAACTTCCGCTTGTGTTAAATAAATAAACAAATACCTAAATAAATCACGTAATTAAATTTACGTTATGCACTCTATTCAAGTTTCCATGCAGTTTCCATCAAATTCCTCTGAATTAAGATTAAGTATAAAATTCGCATTCTTCCCACTAGATCACCCTCGTGTTTCTTTGCAATTCTCCTCTATAAATTTCCCTTAAATTTTCCTCGAGTTCCCTTCATATACACCCTCTAATTATTTCTTAATTTCTTAATAAGTCGTTCTCAACTACTTTCCATCTCCAGCTCTTTTTAAATTCGTCCTCGTCGAGATCATCATTGCATCTCCTCAATTTCTCAATAAGTTTCCCTATAGGTAATACAGTTATTTTTAATTTCTCACATTTTTTTGAAACTTTGTATTGACAAAAATTACAATGAGTTCAACTTTTCACACTAGTGGAAATGGTTCAACACCAAAGAATTAGCCCCTTCCGTATATGTACCTACGGTTATTTTCAAACGTAATGATCGCCGAATACTTAAACCCTGCAGCATAGGGAACCTCTACCCATCCATCCACATCGTGCTTCGTCGGTTTCTTCAAGAAAAGGGCACTTCTTTTATTAGATTTCTAAGTTGCACGGTATAACGGAGCGGAGACAGATTAATTTTTAAATATTATAATTGACGGAGTAATTAAGAGGAGAAAAATGTTTCCCATGGCAACCTCTGTTTTTACTCTCAATACAAACAGTTCTGTATCATGTTTATTTGTCAAAGTAAGACAACGAACCTTATGTACCTAAGTTTGCGTTATAACTCGAAAATTATAAAAGAGGAATGGAAATTAATAAATGTATCTTATTAAGCGGAAAAAATCTACAGTTTTTGTTCTTTGCATATTTCTGTATAACTCGTTTCTGTATTTCTAATACTAAGGATACTACAATATTTAAAAGAAAAGTCGTTACCTAAATCTGTTTTTCGCCCATATCTAGTAAACTGTGGATTTTTTTCAAAAAACAAAAGCGTATCTTGAATAAGCTCTTAAAACGACAACTCTTTCTTCATTTAACCGAATCTCTATGGCTTACGGTTTCCGAGATCCTAATGCTTAAAATGAAACAAAAACTCACCCTGTATAAGTAGCCTGATCAAGACATAGTTCAAACTTAAAATTTCTCTAGAACGAAAGAACGAAACGAAACCTACATAAGTATTGGATTTGACCGAGGATTTGACTTGTTACTTATTTATTACTGTTACATGTGCAAAGTTTAAACCGAATCTTGTGAAACATAGCCGGAAGGCAGGGCGTTCGAACCTGGGCTGAGGTAAGAATTTTTCATCTGTGGCAAAGATGGAAATTTCCTTAGATCAGTTTTCAGCATTCTGCCCGCTACTCAGAATTAGATTTTCCTCCAGTTTTCCTAATTCGTAAGGTAACTACCGGAGTAGTATAGTTACTTTGTAATTGGGCACAAACCTGGCTGAGGACCCAGAACAAGAGAGGGATAATAAATAAATAAATAAATAAACATCAGCGATGCACGAAACCCTGAAAGGGACACTAGCGCTAATATACCTATATCTCTCTATATAGGTATTAGATACATTTTCTTATATTTCTTGAATATTTTTTCAATATTTTATATTTCCAAATAATTCTTCATATTTCCCTATACTTCCTGTGTTCACATCGAAGCGCAACGGGTAGGTAGGTACTTTGATCAGTACGCTCTTGAAATATTCCAAATTGATTTTATCCGACCGACGCCGACGGCTTCTAAATTGGTCGCCGTGCTTGTCTGTATATAGTTATTACTAACATGTTTTGTTGTGGATAATGAGCAAGTATAGTAAGTATAGTTTCCGGCGTAAACGGAGGGTCCATCCTTGGCTCGGTTTTGTTTCGTTTGCACATTAACGATCTAATTACATTAAATTTTGAACATGCTAGTATATCGTTTCTCATGAATACGATACTGGTAGGTATACTATATGTGGTAGGAAATTCTTACCCGATAAATTAAACAATTCACAGCGCATTATGGTACTTCTCTGCACTCTAAGTTCTCTCTAATCCGAAATTATGTTACCTTTTTAGCGCATTTTCCAAAAGGAAAATGGACGCTATTGTCCGCACTTTGTCCGTCTGTCTATCTGTCTGTCCGTCTATCTGTCCCTCTGTCTGTCGTCGGATTATCTATTTCCCAAATTCCTATACCCATCAAGATGGATAGGGACGTGCTAAAATTTTGAACGAAATGCGGTATCTGGATGGTTTACACAAAAAATTACGAATCAGAAGTTAGTTTTTGAACATTAGAAAAATATTCGAAATATAGGTACCTATTCGAATAAAAAAATATAGATATATAAATAATCGAATTTGAAAAACTGCAGTTCGACAAAGGATGGTAGGTATATAAGAATTTTATGAAATGTGTAAGACTTTTCAAAACCGAACATTTATCATCGAAATTACCTAGGAACTTATTTAAACTTATATGCTGGCCTCGTCAAAAAACGCAAATTTTGGGATTGTGGGGGTGTAACTTCCAATCGTGCCATTTTAGAACTTCGATTTATTTGGAAAAACTGTTTGTTTTGATCTCTCCTTTGTTACAAAATTTCTGACACCATTATATTACACCATTACATGGATTGTTATATAAATCACAAGCCATATGTAATATTTTCGTTTTCATGAGTTCTTGTGAAGAAAAACTCGTTTAGTATTTTTAGCCATTTCCTTTTTTATATACGAACCTAAGGTGGAACCTACCGAAAATACTTCGCAAAATACGTTTTTGTTGTGGAGGCTTACTAACAATCGACAGGTTATTACAAGTTGAGTATCCAATGCATGAAAAAAGTATATGCATATTTAGCAGACATAAGGAGCTTCAATACCTTTTGCTTTGTATTGAGTAAATTAAACGCCAAATTTGCAATAGAATGCCAGCCTCCTTTTTTATCATAGTATTTGTTGACTTCATTTTTCTGCCCATATCGATTTAGAAGCATCGTCATCCATACAGATCACCTTTTTAACACATACAAGGAGTTAACGATTTTTGCTTATTTTGTCAAGATTTATCATTACCTATAGGTACCTATATACTACAGAAACAAAGGTGTTAATCACCTATATGTCATAGACTTTATGGTTCAGTTTATCCCATCAGCTGACACAATTCAGGTTCCTATATAGGAAGAGTACCTACGAGTAGGCACATGTTACTTAGGTATAATTTTTTCCGGCATTTTATGTCTTATTATTTTTGTTATATCTATCACTTCGAAACGACATAAATGTAGGTACCTACTATTGTAATTTGCGTTCGGTAAAATTGCTACAGTGGATCAATGTGCCAATAATTTGCGTTTTTTGAACATTAACCTAAGCATGCATTTTTTAAATTGTTGGTGGCTTCTTATATACCTTCCTGTAATGGTATATGCAATTTTAGCATTCTGCACATTATACCAAAGAGTATTATTATGTATTCTTTGATTATAGCATCAGGTAAGTATTATTACATACATGAAGGTTCATTATATCGTGAGAACTTGACTTCAGTTGCTAATTAACAAATTACTAATTACCCACTGTTGTGTGATAAACACACTTTATCATTAGAATGTTAGTACCTAGATACTTGTAGTATACCACCACGTAATGAATCGTTTTTAAAAAGTACAATTTGAATAAAGAAGAAACATTTCATTCCAAAACGCTCTAAATTCTGTGGATGGACAAACGCACTGAAGCGCATCTCTGATGTTGAACCTCCAATTAGTTACTAGACTTTAGACGATGAGAAATATGCACATTCACAAAAATGAAATAAACCAACAAGTTAACCTAAGTACACGCGTATATCTACCATGCTACCAAATTATTCTCACTTTATCGATTTATGTTTTAATAGGTCAAGTGGATATTTATAAATGAGTATTAGGTACATCTTCTAAAGTTTTTTTATAGCAACAACTTGCGTATAAATAGTTTTATCAAAAGGAAGGAACTTTTAGAGATTTGTTCAAAATTTCGAACTTAAAATGACAAATCTCCAGGAAACTGTAAATATCGATTTTGTCCAAAATCTCATAATGGTCGTAATTTCAAACAAAAACAAATGCACCTATGAGAATTAAAAGTCCAAACAAACTTTATCAATAAAAAGAATCCATAATGTTTTTTGTGCAAATCTATAGGTATACCTAATTCGTCAGATGTCTTTAGCTCTAAATCAACTTAGATTTTACAGTATACGGAACCCTAAAACAACTGGCTAAAATGAAGTGTCAGACAGCACCTTTACATAGTTTAATTAAGGTATAGGTGATTTTGAATTAACCTTTTTTTTAAATTTTCCATTTTTTTTATGAGACTTACTTAAAATAGCCAATATTTAGCAATCAATTTCCGATAGTTTTTCAGAGATCCTCTCCTCTTACTTGGTTAGGATCTCATCCTCCAGATCACACGGGCATTGGAGTGGGTCTTGATGTAAGTATATTTTATGGTGAGGTAAGTGATCAGAGGCATTGTAGGTTATCCTTATCAGACATATGCTAAGTGCATACAAGGATCCTTAAATATCATAGTTTTGAAGAGCTTCAAAGAGTCTACAAGAGTCACAACGGTCTTCTAAACGCAAAATATGTAAAAACTTAAGAATCTACATTATCAAAAGTTTTCCAAGGTCTCCAAGAAACTCGAAGATTGGTATTGGGATTAGATTCGACTCCTTTTAAATCATTGGAAGTCTTTAACACCCTTTAAAAATGCTTTAACGGTGTCTTTGATACTTGTCTTGAAGGGATTTTATAATTTCTTAAGCCTTTTATGTGTCGTTACGTCTTTAAGAATTATCGAAAACAATCTTCATGATCATCAAACAATCTCTAAGATGTTTGCCTCTCTTCTTTAGTACTCGAGATTTAAAAAGCTTTGATTATAGCTCTTAAGAGCCTTAAAGGGTCTTTAAGAATTATTACGAACTTTCGAAAACTTTTATAATAACCTCTAACTAAAGGCCGAACCTTTAAAGGTGTTCTTTGAGAACATTTGGAATCTCAAAAGAACTTTCAAGAACCCTTAAAGGGCTTTTCTGGGTATTTAAGGGTTTCTACGAGCATTCAAAATTTCTAGTCGCACATAAACTCGAAGAGTCTCCACAGTTTTGTAAATAAATTAAAGTCTACTAGGATTTTATATTTCAAAACCTTGAAGGATCTTTAAGAACTTTTCAGAGTTTCATTTTAAGAATTGTTGGGATAAGGTTTTAAAGCGACCTTAAGAGGTCTTTACGACTCTTTTACTAAATTTAATAGTTAATAATAGATGTTAAGAGCCTTATAGAACCTTTCAGGACATTTAAGAGACTCTTTGGCGTATTTAAAGGTCTCAAGACTAAAGCAGTGTTAGGTTTTTAAATGTCTCCGAGAGGTCTTCATGAGTTTTTTACTAACTTTATTTAATTAATTTATTATTATTATCCCTCTCTTGTTCTGGGCCCTCAACAGGGTTGCGCCCAATTACAGAGTAACCCGCATAATGCTTTTTATAGGTGCCTCTGCAGAAGGTGGTGATTGTAAGAACCTTTTCAGGACATTTTTGGCGTATTTAAAGATCTCAAGAGCACGTCGTACAAAATAGGTGGATAGTATGCGTCTAATACTGCAAATTGGCTCTGTGATATTCCAAAATTTTGATCTGTTTATATAGTACCGGAACGAATCAACGACCGTCCGCCACCTTCTGAAATTTTTCAAAATCATAAAATGTGCATAAATTCATTTATCAAAGCACATCATTCAGGGCTTTCACTTCAAAATGAACCACTGACTGTAATTTGTAATTTTGATAAAACAACAACAGATTTAATGGTCATAAAATTCTTTTTACGGGACTACCCAGAAAACCAAATTTGGATGGACTTGTTATGAATTAATTGGAATAAAACTAACAAATACAAAATAAATAAACTTTACACAATTTCTGATTGCTTGTCATATATTGGAAACACCTATAGTTATACCAAGGTTCTTCAAAAAATGATGACAGATCAATTGACGTTTATAGCATTTGCATTTACATCCTTACAACAGTCATTATTGTTTAATGTTTGGTGTTTGCTGGTTTATTTTTGTTCATTGAGCTAGTTAAAACTGTTGAGTTACCTAAGAAATAATCTTGAAATTGTAACGAAAGCTCTAAATTTCGATTTATATTTTCGAATTTTATAGATAGGTAAAGTAAAGGTAGATAGGTAAAGGTAAAGTTGGTTTTTTTAAAGGATCGAACAGTTTAGGCATTACATATAGAAAGTCTGCAGGGTGTCAAATGTAGAGGGTTGAATTATTAGACGTCACATGAAAAAGGCGTCAATTAATTAATGAAAAAATAGAAAGGGGATTCGATCTATGACTACCAAAAGAGATTCACATTTGGTTGCCTCGAAAAATTTCTTTCCTACTTTAGTTACTAGAGCGAAGGTTTCTATTTTTTCGAGCATTGATTGAAAACGTTAATTTCTGCCGAGTTTTTCGAAAATCTTACATTAAGACAGGGCGAAAACAATTGCAAACAAAAGAGACTTCTGCGGTCAAGGTTTAGCAGAAAGAATATTTTCAGTTGGCAAGTATAAGTAAAAGTGTTATCTGAGTTTAAGTGTAAAAGAAATTATTTGTGCTAACAAAAAAAGAAAGGAATTTTAAACTGAATTTGCATGTTTAGTTATGGAAATAAATAAGGACAACTGTTATCGTTCGAGGACAAATCGTTTAAACGTGCCGTGTTAATTTCTCGCCGGAATATTGTTTACGGCCGATGCTCAGTCACTCTAACGCGAATAGGATTGAACTTTCTAACGGAAATAAACTGATTTTAAAAACACGTATTGGTAAAATCTTTCGTACAATTTTGCGTGGTGAGAACTTCACCTATTACGGTAATACAAAAACGTTCCAAACCTTTAAAGAACAGCATACACTCCTGCGCTAGTTAAAAAATTTGCTTGCTTGCAATCTATAGACACTGGAAGAACGTCTGTAAAAATTTCATCCAGAGGGAACGACTCCCTGACCAATTCGTAGAAGAAAAGGTATCCGACGGATCTAGTTTACAGTCCGCACTTCATTTCAAGAAGCATTTCAGTCAGGAATAACCGCCCATAAGTTGTGTTATGTCAACCGCGTCATCTACAGAAGGAAATAACAACAATTATTTTTATGTAAAATTAAGGGTTGTACACCGTACAGACAAAATCGTTTGGGGCTATGTAGAATAAGTATGTAAAACAATTGAGTCTGAGAACACAATCAAAACACATTTTTCCAAACAAAACTGTATAACGTTAGTTCCATCCTTCTATATGTGACAATTCTTATCAGGTTCCATTTTAATTTTCAGCCAGATTGTTAAGACAAATATCTACTGTAGTTTTTGGGGACACCACCATGCACATTGAATATGTCAGGACGGATATAGGGAAGAAAAATGGTCTCTGTATAACAATAGGAATGCACGATAGCGTGTAGGGGTCATAAAGGAAAATTATTTTACCTACTTCTCCCGCGATTGCTAGTTTTTTCTTACAATCGCAATTGTTAGATTTTACTTGCAGTTGTTAGGTTTTCTTTGTAATTGTTACTTTTTCTTTGTATTTTATTGTTAGTTTTGACTTGCAATTGCAAAAAACGATCAATGGCAAAAAACGAACAATAGCAAAGAAAAATTAGTAGGTAATTGCAAGAAAAAATTCACAGTTGCAAGGAAAACTAACAATTGCAAAGAAAAACTAGCAATTGCAAAAAAACTAGCAATATCTAGAAAAATCTAACAATTGTAAGAAAAAACAAGCAATCTCAGGAAAAGTAAAATAAATTTCCTTCATGGTCCCTACACGCTTTCGTAGGAATGTGCAGGCAACTCCCACAGTCCCACAGAGGCATATCCAACTCAAGTCTTCTGATGATATTTTTGTTGTGCTGGTCTGCTGGTCATATCACAGAGGTATAGAGATAGGTAGTGTACATATATGGTTAGTTGATGGAGTGTATTCCATCCATTTCATACGTGAACAAGAATGGGTAACCCAGTATTTGTGCAGGTATACTCCTTTATTTAAACTGAATTACATATTTATTTATTATCTCTAGTAGTTATAATAAGCATAATAACGCGCGCCCAAAAAAGTTACCAACTTATTTAGGTAGGTGCTTCATATAAGCATAATATAATAATGTACTTTGTAAACTACGAGTTGGTGACTACGAAATAGGTAGGTATTACCTACCTATACGTGGTGCCGGGTGCGTTAATGTATACAACCTCCAGTAAATTACAGAACACGCTTATAATACATAAACGTTGAAGTGCGCTTCTTAGTAATTCCATAATGGATATACCTATAGTAGATGTAGTAGCTTTATGTACGCCTCACCTGTACATAAAGATAAACCAGTGTGGGTTGCACCTTCTCAAGAGCGCGTAAGTACCCGCCCTTCGCCACAGAAGTCGATTCCACTTAATATCCCGCTGTTTTGATATTCCATTCAGGTACCAAAACAGCTATAGCATGCGTTATACTGATTGCTGAAATAAATTCATACTGCATCAACGATATACGACAGTGACTTTTGTGTTGTTTTAGAACTTATATACAAATTCGGTGTAGGTATAAATAATGTTTACCATTGTGAATAGAGATGTTGTATTTTAACAAAATATGACAAGCGATGAAATTCCTAGATCTTGTCCTGTCATGTCCGAAAATAAACCGTATCATTTTCACGTAAATATAACATTCCGCAGTCCAATTATTATCTATTATATCTACCTATATTTTAGAACGGTTGTCAAACATAAAATAAATAAATTTTTTGGTCACGTACCTATTTTAAAAAAAGACAAAAGGCAAAAAGGTATATAAATATAGGCAATGAACGTAAAATAAACCCATCTCTTATTCCTATCCATCTGCATCTCCAAAGTTACCTATACCTAATAAAATACCTAATGTTTGTTATAATTATTTCTATTTATTTATAATGTGCTATTATTTATTCACACGTGTATATAGGTGCCTGTGCCTATACTCTAATATTCAGTGAGCGACCTTGATTTAGCCCTTCGGGAAATTCAACTAAATATAAATCAAATACCTATACAATGAATACAAAAATCACATTTTCATGGTCTGCCCTTTATAAGTTATTCAATTTTGAGAAAATCCTCCGGTCCGTCCGTGTCCGTCCCTACGGTTGTGTCGCTATCAGATCTTATTACTTTTTTCGCTTTCAGATTCGTTATATGATGTCCGCATGCTTGCAACAAGGAAGGCATTTTTTCTATGTCACTTACCAAAAAAGTTATAGCAAAAAATTTGTTTTTCACTTACCTATCACAATTTTACGCTTCTATTGTTTATTGTGGTTACAAATGTTGTACGATTGTTGCATTTTGTGTTTGAATTAGCCGAAACTCACAAATGAAGCTTGCTTAGTTTTCGCGACCATTATACCTAATGGTATTCTAATTCTAAACCTTTTTATTTTTTATGTGCAGAATTTCAAAAATCAATTGCGCATGCGCAGACTGAACTTTTGTAAAATTGTAAAAAAGAACGCAGGAATTAAATGCGCATCAAAATTATATACTGTAAATACGCCGACTAAAAACACGTAAAAAATTATTGCGCACGCGCAGACCTACATTACTTACTTATAATAATTCTTCTGAAATTTCAGCGTAAGATGCTTCTTATAAACTTTTTGGATGAATTGCTCCATGATGTTTTCTTCGAATGGGTAAGTATTAAATTGATAAGATTTCAGATGTTTAAAGAAAATTTTTATTGGTTATATATGTTTCTTTGATTTCGACGTTTTGAATATTGTCATCTTGAGGCCGTACTAGTATAATTATATATTTTAATATTCAAAAAGTCGAAATCTATCGCCTAACAGAAACATAATGATAACCAATAAAAACTTTATTTAAAATCTGAAATCTTATCTATTTAATGCTTATAAAATCAGGTTGAAAAACGTATCAAAAAAATGGATTGCTTTGTTTTCTTATTTGTAGCCAAATTTTTCCAAAATTAAAAAAAAGGTGCTTCTTTTAGATAGAAAACGAACGCACTTGCCAAAAATGGATTGCTGTAAACACACGTTCTGTCCGCAATGGTATTCTAGGCCTCATCGATATGAATTGCTTCCTACAAACTATATAACTTTCCTGCGCGACTCCCTTTCGACATCAGTGGCTGGAGGCGAGAGGGGGAGGATAAAAGTGGGTTTTATATTTCATGGTATTCTAATTAAACGTCTCAACAAGAAACTGTTTTCTACCAACTACCGCCCTTATTTGTTACCCCTTATCAAAGTAGGGGGTGGGAGTGGAACTGGTTTTATAGTCCTTCTCCTCGACCTTCCGATATAATTCCTTATATCTCAAGTGCGGATTGTCGGTGGAGGGTACTTACAGAGGACGACTGGGACGTATGGAAGAAATATACCCATTGTAGTGCTCATCATATCTCGAGAATGGAATGTCGGTGGAGAGTACTCACAAAGGGCTATTGAAACCAGTGGCGGACTAAGGGGGGGGGCGGCAGGGGCGGTCCGCCCCGAGCCCCGTCACTAGAGTAGGCCCCCGATGCGTTGCAACTGCAAAGAGAGAAAAAAAAGACCTAGTATTGGCTGGGGTGGCCGGAGGGGAGGCGAGCGGCGGTCGGCGACGGCGTCGGGTCGGTATTCAGCAGAATAAAAGCGCGGAAACATAAATTTTAAGATTTCATCATTTGTTATGTATCAATAAAACCTTATTCACATTCATAGCATTTTTCTATTCGTTTGTTGTGATTCATGGGTTAGAAAAGTAGGGCAGGTGGGGCCCCACTCTGAAAACCGCCCCAGGCCTCATAGACCCTTAATCCGCCACTGATTGAAACATCTGGACTAGGCATATCTAATGGTAGGGTCAAAACTTTAAATGCGAATATGTGGAGAACGGAATGCCGGAAGATGTTACTCACAAAAGGGCGATTGGGGCGTAGCGCGTCGCTTTTGGGGCCCATCCATCGCCCCCCCCCCCCCACTTACGTGACATTTGGAAGAGAGATATTTTAAGACGCATTGTTATTTTGAGAAACAATGGGCGCGTTTAGCCGAGCCACTGCTACGTAACGGTCGTTTGGCGCTTAACAGCGTCCACCATTATTTTCCAGCGAAAATACTTTCCGCTAGGATAGTCAGCGGAAGGTGGGAGTAAAAGCGCACATGTACCGTGACAGTTCATTTAGAACCTCACCACAGCCGAAATTTGGCGTTGGGAACAACTGTGTAAGCACTGAATACGCGGCTGAACGCGCCCAATTTTTTGTATTCGATCGTCTAGAAGTTTGCTACCTGATTGCAGATACCGCAATGCGGTCGTGTTCAAGTCTCTCATAGTAATGTAACCTAACACATTCTTCTTTAGTTGAAAAATCACATGACATAACCACCAATGCTTCCAAAATAGCACCGCTTTGAGGTATTAGTACCTAAAGGTAACGAAATGTTGTGCCTTACAAAATCGAACACCAGGGAAATTAAATTAAACGGAATTTTTTGGAACATTTTGTATAGATACTTATACCACTTCTGGATTCGTTGTTAAAACGATGGTATAAATATATAGGTATGGAGGAAAATAAATCGTGTGAAAAAATCACCGTAGGACCTGTAGCAGAAGAGATGAAAATATAAAAAAATGAAGTTTACGTGTACCTCGATGGATGCATTTAAGAAAATAAGATCTCTTTATGCGTCACCCTGTACAGAAGTATTTTGTACAATGTTAACCTTTAGTCGGTTTCAGTTGTAAATATCTTGCTTCACAAACAAACTTTTACCGATGTCAAAGTCAAGTTAGCTGATTTAACATCAGCTCATAGACCATTAAACTCTGTTGGGCAGCTGCAGCATCAATTGCATTCAACGTGAAAATATAACGTTTTGAATGTGTAAAATTCGAAACGGTGAAGTTTATTATTAATTGTTGAATATGCTTGCCTTTAAGATGCCGCCTCATTTCTACAGCCGTCGTGATTTCAGATAACACACGGAATCCCATTAATTACGGCAATACTAGATGTCCAATACTAAAGAT
Source organism: Photinus pyralis (assembly GCF_008802855.1). Lineage (NCBI taxonomy): Eukaryota > Metazoa > Arthropoda > Insecta > Coleoptera > Lampyridae > Photinus > Photinus pyralis. The sequence goes on from NW_022170596.1 coordinate 17,271,414, forward strand.
ACGCTCCGAAGGATATATTTAGCTACCGCACTTTTATTTTTGGGAAATGCCACAATTATGTATCTATTGGCTAAATATAGAAATTTAAAGTGGTTTGAGAAACTCAAGCGCGATGCAACTATTTACACTTTGCTGTGACATGACAACGAAAAACGTTTCCATTATATAAAAATTTCGTAGGTAATTTGTTTTATGTTCGTACAAAGAAACACATTAAGGTCGGAGCGGATTGTAAATTGGTAGTAGAAAAAACCATGATCGTTAATGCCAAATGTAACAAAAATATTAATTTTAAGCGCGAAATTCGAATTGGACGACAGTCATTTATGATCACTCGGTGCAATGTAGGGCGATGTAGTTTGCATTCAAAAATAGTCAATATTATATGAAATAAAACGCAGTTTAAATAACTTTCCTAATACCGGGTACTTTTTAAAAGGCCTAGTACCAGGTGGGCTCAATTCTGACTCCAATATTTATTGTAGAGTAGATATAGTATAGTAGTCAATTGTCATTTTTTCAAGAAAATCTTGTATTGGAACTATTTTATACAGTGCCTTGCACTTATAAAGATAGTGTTGCCATAATGCTCCATGTCGGCGATGATTTTTCCTATTTATCATTTTGAGCTTAACTGAACGGGAATGTATTCGGTCAATCTATGGCGCATCTCCAACTACCGTACGTGTGACAACACTGTCTCTATGGACTGTATAAAGTTCCTAATAATATATGCTAAATTCTCAAAGGTATAAGTAACTGAGCATACCTGTCGAAAAAGTCTTCCATTTTCAAGGACAAAAGGTATTCTCGCGCGATTAGGCCGTTGTGCGCGGGTACACCATCCTGTTGAACCCAACATCAGTTTCCAACTTTTGTTTATTTTGTGTGCCGTATATCGTTGTATTCGTAATAACAAATGCTACTCAATACAGAGTCATATAGACAAATAAAGTTGATTTTTTGTATCTTTTCAAATAACATCAGAAAAAAATAAAAACGAAATTGGCAAATTTCGGTTTTTCTGGCATATCTTCGGAAGTAATCGGAATTTTCTGTTTTGTTTTAAAGCATGATAATAACTGTTTAATTGCGCAACTATTCCCTAATTTGGCAAGCGTATGATCTGTATGTCTTGTATTCGCTTTGAATTTCGCGCGTATACTGTACGCTGTTTCTTAGTACCTCGATTCGCAGAAGTCGAGATTCTGGCGAAGCGCACGCAATTTACCTACGCGTGGATTTTAAATTTGCGCGATGCTTGTGGAAGCGATGTACTGGCGCCTAGTATCTTGCCAACGCACATATTAATTCGTGCAAAACGATTCGCCGCAAATTTGCTCCTTCTGGACAAAGTCTTAGTTATATTTTCCAACTGGTTGCGACTTGAAGTTGTGTAGGTACGTTTGAATTTGAAAAGTATTCAATTAATGATATTTAGAATAATTTACTTATTTTTTCTCGAAATAGTAGTAACCTTTATTTTCATGCGCATTTTTTGTCAGGGAGTTTTAGTTTCTATGACAGTGGCAGTAACACTTTTCCTGCCCTCTGCTGCTTTACCAAGTTCCTGTCAAAATTGGCACATTAAAATTAATAATAGTACTTTGGGTATAAAGGCAGTAAACTAATTTTCGTGCCGTGGTACACACCATATCTTTTATGCTATACACTTACAATTCAAATTGGATGTGCACTTGGTGACAAAATCACACGGGCTCATCACGAGACTTATTTTAACGAATTATCATGAATTTAGAACTGTTCATGCACTTGTCAGAACAGAAAAAAGTTCACTTTTGACACAATGGGGGGCTGCCTGAATTGATTTTTATTTAATTGCAAAATTTTATAAATGATGGGTTAACCTTAACTTCACACACAACTTATCTGGATCGTAATTTGAGCTCCATAATCACATAACCAACCATTTACGGATGAACAAATTTATTCGACTCTGTAAGTGTATCCCTCAGTAGTAGAGCGTTGGGATACACAGCCGGGGGTCGGGTGTTCGAACCTGTAGCTGTAGCATCAGAGATGGGAATTTCCTTAGATCAGTTTCGAGCATTCTACCGGTTAGTCCGAATTAGGTTTTCCTATGCAGTTTTCCTAATTCGCAAGGTAAATACCGGCGTAGTATAGAACAAGCTAAGACCCCCTGCAAGGTCATCTCTACAAAGTGTTATGCGGGTCACTCTGTAATTGAGCGAAAGCCTGTTGAGGGCGCAGAACAAGAGAGGGACAATAAAACAATCCAAACTCAAACACACTTTTTAGGAATATTCTATATTCATTGTTTTTTTTTGTTTGAAAAAGGAGTGATAATTCTATAAGAACTTTCACAATGTAGGTAATAATAATAATTTAAACCTCGATGTAAACATTGTAATGCGATGCGTTAAATCTTTTGTTAAATGTGAAATTTTCCTAATCGCAATCGTAGAATCACATACTTCATTAACATAATGCCAAAGACACCACAAAAAAATGCCAGGAATTACCTATACATTAATATAGCTATACGACGGAACAGCTAAAATGCATGCAGTCGTAAGGTCTCTCTTAAGAAAGCGATTTTAGATTCTTGCACACTGGCTCCAGTAAGTAGATCGTTACAAACTCCTCACTTGACTCATCTGAAATCAAATCTCAGAAATTCAGAAATAGCTTGTAGGCATATCAAAATCAAACCCTGTAGAAGAGTATGATGCTGCTGCGCTGCGACACGCCGCTTGTGTGAGATCGACTTGTCGTATATGTAGGAGTTATTTTGTTTAAATGAGAAATAACTTACTTATTTAAATATCGATTTTTACCGGTTGGAAGTGAAAAGGGACATGTCACAAACCCTCACGTGTTATAAAAATTTTCGAAAAATTAAGCTTATTAAATTTGATTGGCATCATGCTACTATACTTAAACCATATGAAAAACAGAAATAAAATTCACATAAAGTAGATAATGGTCTATGAGAAAAATCAAAACGCAATTAAGCTAAAGTAGGTAATAAATGAATACAATTTGTTAAATCACTGATGTCGAAAGAGATAATGAGTAAAACAGGTACAAAAAAAGAGTTTAAATTAAGTGTAGTGGTACAAATGCGGATAAAAAAAATAAAATAGAGTAAAATCACTAGCCAGAAACAACGTCCAGAAAAATATTTAACTTCAAGTGAGCAAGAAATATAGAATAATGGTGGATGCATGGACACTGCCTGCCGTTAGCCAATGTAGGCGGCCTTGTCAAAGCATTCCGCGGCGCCGCACAAAACTCCCTTCCCGGACTTCCAATTTCAACAACTGACTTGTTTTTGTTCCCAGCCTATTCATCACGAATACTGGAAAAACGTTTGATTAGCCACTTCTAAAACATGCCGATCTTCATAGTTTTTCGATAACTAATACCTGAGAGCCGAATAACATGCCTTTTAAATTAGGTTCAGCAGTTATGCAATGAGAGAAAGAAACTTTTAATCTACTCGTCTAACAAAACACGTTGCCACGGTCGGTTGTAATGAGCAATTAATAACAATTTGTACGTTAAGGTTAGTTGGTAAGGGTAACACATTTTAGAAAGGAATTTCATGAACATTTAATTATTCGAATCGGACGATCGAAATGTGCCGTTATTCTCTCTATGTCAACCTATATTTAACTAACCGCGCCATCAGTATCATTACCTACGACCGCGTGTACCACAAAAAGATCGGCATTTCTATAGTTCTAAACGATGGATAATGCCAAATGTCTCGTTTAAAGTGATTTTTTTCACGCTGAGAACGTAACCCTACTTTAAATGTAATAATAAGCCGATAAATTATAGCCATTTTAACGAGGAAGAAAAACGGCTTCAATGGTTTATCAACGATCACTAAAACGAGACAAATAATCACTAAAATATCAAGATACTAATAAAGAAAAACGAAGTTGTTAGTATGAATAAAACATTGATGCGGTTTTAGCGTAAGTACACAATGATGATGGTAAAAACGAAAGTAGAACTGCAAGTTTGATTGATAAAGATTTATCATATAGCATTTCATGCATTACCTATATCTTTGCTGCCAATCAGTAATATGAATATCAATTTCTTCTCCGTTGGGAAGAATTTCCGATGAAACCAGAAATAGGTGGCACTTTAAACCTTGAAATTTTGCATGCTGCCAATTCCAAAAATGCGTTCAGTTGAGATAAAATATATTTTTCATTTTTTTAAATTTTATTATTACAGCTTGATATTTTTTTGTTGTATTATTTTCTGTTCTGCGAAAGATGTAAGTTGGGCTACAAAATGTCAATTTAATGTTAAACAATAAATAACAACATTTGAGTTTTCAAGTTCGTCTCCTTAGTTGGTTTCATATGAAGTTACTATATAAAGTTTTTTTTAAGTGCTCCTCTAAATTCTTTTCACGTTCCCCTTAATTTTTTTTTTAATTTTCTCTTTCTTTATAGATGTATCATTATTATGTTCTCTTCAAGTTCCTCTAAGGTTCTTCTCAACTACCTAATTTTCAAGTTTTCAAATTTCCTTTGTGTTCCCTTCAAGCCTCCGTGAATTTTGCCTTGGGCGTCTCTTAAATTCAGTGGTGAAGTTATCCTCTCGTTTTCAAATCTCGCCCAGTCAAGTTTCTCCAATTCAAGTACGGACCAAATTCGTCTCAGGTTTCCCTAAAATTCATTGTACTCCCAAGTTCATCTTTAAGTTTTCCTCCCTCAATTTTCCCTTGAATTTTCCTTAAATACACACTTCCCATAAGTGTTTCTCAAATTCTTTATAAGCCGCTCGCAGGTTGTTCTCAACTTTTATTTAAGTTCCTCTTAACCTTTCCTCGAGTTCGTGAGTATTCAATCGTTTTTACATGTTATATAACGGTTGGCAGAGTTGGAGCTGCGTTTCCTCGAATCCACCGCATAAACGGCCAACTATAGTGGATTCAGCGAAAAAGTTAACATTTCTCATTAACGCTTAGAGGACTTCCCAATGTTATTGTGATAAATGATATGATTGATTTTGCATCTTAAATGCAAGGTCTTAATTTCGTTGCACTTACCGATAGGGTTGAGCGCCACTCCATTTCCTGAACTCTCCCCGCATGAAATTGAGAAGATACAAGGATAGTAATGACTGTACAAATCAAGTTAGGTACCAGAAATACTGGTTTATTCAAAATATCAATAGCAAAGTAAAAATTCACTTTACAAGCGCAAGATAGCCTATCACACAAATACAAAATACTCCCCCAAATATTCAAAATTATAAATTACGTTACTCGCAACTGTTACTAGATTAAATGTACAATTGAAATTCCTCCAATTTATTAAACCCCCAATCAAGAATGATCGATTAGCAAACAAATTACTGAATATAAACACACTTTTCACAAATAAATTCCGTGTTCGCAGGTATAGGGTCAAGTAAAACATATAAGACAACTCTTACATTGAATAATGTTAGATGTTGACGCCAAGAAGAGAGCTCAGTTCTTGCATCCACCTGAAAACAATAAAAAAAAAGTCTCCCAAGTCGCAGGGCACGGTATATAATTAGTTGATTAATGCCTGAAGGGCCTCGCTCTACTCGTAATCTGCTTCTATACCAGGTATGGCACCCCTGCAGAAGGAAGTGGTGGTCTCCAACATATACACGTTTCAAACTCGATCATAACCGAAATATTAAATCTCCTTCATGGCCCGGTGACCTATTTCCCAGCTGGTTATCAGCAGATAAAGCCAAGGGCGTCGGCACTCTCAGTCAACGGTGAATTGAAGGCATATGGTTACAAACCTGTACGTCGAACCACTTTCGAATGTAAAGTAAAACGTATCCGGAACTTGAAAACTAAAACTGTAAAAGAAATCAAAGGTAACCGCTCTTCATTGATAACATAAAATTTACCTACCTCTCGAGGGCTAATCGTAGATAAAGCAACAATTGTCGATGGAAATTGCAGTTCAACAAATTACAGCCGAAACCTAAAGAACGTACAATGCAAATGGCGGTACTTACGATAAAAAGGGAAGAATGCAAATGTATATCTTCACTAGGAGTACAGGTGAAATCCCGTCCAAAATAATAACTTCGAAATCCCCAAATCTAATCGCCAGAGATCAATATATTCGGAAGATGGCAATGCGTTTCTTTAATTGACGTGTACCTCGATACGGCTTACGAAAGAAAGAGGAGGAAGATGAGAATCGGCACCCTGCACAAATCAAGCGGTGGCAATCTGCGTGGAAAAATTGCGTCCGTCAATAGATTGAACCATCCATCAAATTGTTTCAAAAGTTATGGGGGTCTTTCAACAAGTAATAAACCCTAAACAATAATACTGCTTCGTAATGTAGAAAATAAATCATTACACTGTGTGGAAATGGTTCAGTTTGGAGTTTGGAGAAAAATGTAATATTTAATTTTAAAAAGTGGTGTGAGTGATTTGTGAGCATGGGGATAGTTGTAGCACAGATTTAAATATAGTATATTTAAATCTGTGGTTGTAGCGAATTAGTTTGAAAAGAAAATTTTAGAAATTATAGTTTTTTTGTAATCATAAGTTGGTAATACAATGATAGTTTTGGTTAATAATGCAATTGTGTAACTACCTACTAGAATAGCACTGGCCACATATTAAAACGTTTCGTACTTTTGTGTGCTAATACTTTCAATGAGTGCTACTAGCTATTACTAGTATAGGTATGCGATTCCTTGCTACCACTGGACACATTTTAAAACTTTTTAACAGCTGTACTTTTTCTACATCATATTAAATACACTCAACGGTTTAATTGAATTTACAGTAAATGACAGTTGACGATGACATGACTTTTTTTTAATAGGATCGCAGTACTACCAACTCAAGAGCACACCTAACTGCTTATCTCCAGCGGAAAGTAAAAAAAACACCGTGGTGCGGGAATAGTATATTAAAACATTTGCAGAAGATCGTCTATTCTAGTATGTGACCAAAGTGAATGAGTGCTATAAGACTTTCTTCAATGAATGTTTTATACTATTTTCTTTGTTGAACGCTTCAATTTAAAAAAAATCCCCTACAAAATTTATCATTAACTTAGGTTGGTAACACTGCATCTCCTTAAAAATTTGAAAATAATCGCCGACAAAGTTAAATTACCAATATCTCTTCGTCATACTCGTGGCAAATAATAAATTGGAAATTGTCGGTATGTACGCTGTACTACGCAACCAATATGGCATCACATTTAGAAAATAGTGGTGCAGATTTAATTACTTCAAGCGACACCGCGACTTCTGTAGCAGAGGGATATGTGGACTTGTGGAGCAATCCAAAAAGAAAAAATAGAAGTGCCAGAGTTACTTTCCGTTACCAGGAATCCTGACACGCCTAAGTTTTCCCATTTAAATGCCAGACAACATTTTTGACTAAATACAGTGTGCTGCAAAAATTTTTCCCGCAAAATTGATCAAAACCACTAAACATGTTTTTTGTGGTTTCCAGCTTAACACTCGCAAATCAAGCTATTTACGCAAAAAGTGAACATGCAAAATAAAGAGGGGAAAATTAACTAGTGTATGTCCCTTGACATTTCTTTGTGCGTCGTATGGTTTTCACGCAAAAAGTGTTGTATGAAAAAACAACAACACGGAATATAGACACCACCTATACCGTAAGCATGCTGCTGAAAGGAGAAGCCGAGGGAGAAGCTGAGGAATTGAGAAAAGTAACCCTCGCCTTCTGCAGGCGGAATCCAGGTTCAAGGTTTTCCTGCGAGAGTGTGAAGAGCTAAGAAAATTGGTACCTCGAAATGCAGGGGAGGCACCTGCAAAATACCACAATTCTCCCCATGCGGTGATAAAAGAGGAAACCTCCGCCAATAACTAGTAAACGAGTCGTTTGATTGTTACGAACTGCATTTCATGCCTTTATCTAAGCCTGGAGCAAAGCAACAATACAACGGGATGTTATGCGGTCTAAATTATTATGATAGTAAAAGTGCGTGAAACGGTGTTAGGCTATTTCGAACGTAGACAATGTTTCCGTGTCTTCTATCACTTATTTAGGTAGGCCCCACAGGTATACAGGTTAACCCGACGACCGAACCGACCCCAACGACATCCTTTTGGGCCACATTTTATTGACTTCGCATGCCATTTTTTGTTTCCCGGACGTGTGAAGTTGGAGGTCACTCGCTCACCTCTTTTCGTTGACTGAGCTCTTAATTTTCGGTCTATTTACGAACGAGCAATAAATGACAGTACTCGAGACCGAAAGTCCACCGGAACGCGAAACTGAAATTAGGGGATGTAATGTCCTGCATTTTACAGAACCAAAATTCGAAGGCTCATTTTTGACCACACTAACAGATGGAGTAAAATATTCTGTGAGTTGACTTTACGTCTTTACTCTACCATGAAAGATGTTTAACTGCCCCCCGAGCGCTTTCTTTGCAAGTTAAATATCTATTTCTTAACAACATAAAACAATTCGGCATGCTAGAAACGAAAATTTTTCACTTTCATTTAATGGTCAAATAAGAGGACTGTAGATTATGTGAATTAAATAAATAAAATAAGGGACTTTCAATAAAACGTATAATTAATGTTAAAAATGGTAGATATTTTTCTGTACAATCCTTCGCGCTGCTCAACTTGGTTGTCTTCTCCCGCTTCTTCTGCCAACTAGTGCCAACCTGAAAGCACTAAATTATGTATTAAGGTTGACGTGTTTGTGTTTTAAATTATGAACATAGGAATAAATGCAACTTTCAAGAAAAGCTCACTGTATGTCTACCTAAGTGAGGAAGAATTTAGGAATTTTTCATCCGGTATGACTGGAGTGAATGTGAATCTTCCAGGTTTCTAAAGAAATTCCTATAAGCAGTAGTCTGTTCTTTATCTAATCTTGTCTTTGATAACGCGTTTTTAACAAAAATGCTAGCAATAAAAAAGACCCGTTTGTTCAAGTTCGTATTAATTGCTACTTTCGTTCATGTTTTATTCCATTACTACATAATTTATCTTGCGCGACTAATAAATTTTAGTAATTTGTAAACAAAACGGTGTATAGAATAATTACCATAAATTGCGCTATTCAGTGTAATAACGCTTTATTTGGCTTCATAGGGAAGGCGTAAGTAATTACTGATTAGGTACGTTTGTTCCATATATAAAGCACAATGCTTGCTTAGCATCCTTGTTACACGTTCTTCATCAAATTATTTGCATTGTAAATGAGGTTATTACTACGTTCTATGGTTTATTGATTGTTTAGTTTTAATTATTGTAGTCTTAGGCGCCAGTTTAATGGACACGACGCACAGAAAATAGATTTTTGCGTTAATGTTTGCAAATATTTCGGCTAATAGTTATCGTAAACAATATACAGAAATTTCCATTTATTTGCATATTTGTATAGTAAGCCAACTCCAACGCAATGCGAATTTGGGTTAGGTATACAAGGACATCTATGAACCATATAAAGAGCAAAGGTGGGGTACAAAACCACATCCCGTGCCCTTTTAGAAATATGGTAACTCTTTAAAAATGAAAAATCAATCGAGCATTATTGGCTGTGGTTTTTTTATCAATCGGTTGCCGTGCGTTCTGTTATAAAATTTAGTGACACCTTTTCCATGTTGAATTGACCCCTTTAATTCAACAATCTGACTTATTAATCGCATGGAGAAGTGACATTTCTTTTGAGATCCACACTTGTTTACGCCAATGAAATAGAAATTTCGTTCTTCGGATTTTAATTCTGTCAACTTCAGCGATCTTTACAAATCTGTTCTGTCAAAATAAACTTGTAAGAAATATTTGCTGTTTATTCCCATATGACATTTATTGCTTTGTCAACTATAAAAATTTACACACTTTAAATTTATCCCCTATCTTTTCATATTTATATATTTTTTTGCTTTCTTACGTAAAAATATAGAGGAGAATTAATGGCGATTTAAGAGTATTTGAAAGTAAACTCGTATGCGGTAAACTTATTAAAGAAATTATTTATAGGGTCGAGGTAACCAGGGCTCATTATTAATGCGGTTGCTATATAATACATTGCCTACGGGATTTATAATTAATGGTGTTTTTATGTTTAATTTAAAAATTTTGCTTTTTGTCTGCCTGTTGCATGGTATTTTTATATGCAAGCGACACTATTAGTGGATAAGGTCAAACTTAAAATTGATATTCATGTTGATTTTGCCTTTTCTTTAAACCTTGCGTCATTAATAACGGCCGACTGCCGAGGAATGGTGTGGTGGTTCTGCTGCGCTGTAAAAATTGACTTAAAATAAATGATGCAGATTTTATTTATAACTCTTGATGATTGACATATCAAAGTGCGTGCGTGAGCGGGAACAAATGAGAACAAGTTTGATCTTAAGGCACAACCGGCGCAAAAAGGAAAATAACAGCTCGCGATCAGATCCCAATCTCTCATTCGTACACCCCTGATGTACGCCACGGGAAAAGCCATACTGTAAAATCAGCAACACATACAAAGGTCAGGCACAAAGGCCTGCATGTTCTAAAACTTTTCCTTTAAACTGAAGGGTTTTTTTAATTGGCATTTACTTATCTTAATAGGGATCTGCTCCCCCGACAGGACAGCCGTTTATGCAACAATCGAATTCCTTCTTAGGTTCGCTGATTCATGTTATAGCACATGATACTTACATTAAGCATACCACTCCGCGCGACTGAGTCCACAAGAGTGACTGGGTTGGGCTACAATCGGTTATGCGTCCAAATGGTGCAAGCACACACTTACAACTCCAAGCTCAATCCAATGGTAACCACCGTTCAAAGTCAAAAAGTTGGTTATAAGGTCAAAAGGTTGGCTACCGGCCAAAGTCCATTACTCACCGTTCAAAATCCAAAGGTTGGTTACCTTTTTAAGTCCATTCCTCCTCTTTCAAAGAAGGTTGGTCACCGTTACAACTTATAGTACAAGCGAATCGCTAAGAAATGGAAAAGTTTCCCATCGTGAAACAGGTTGCAGTTCAAAATAAAATATAGTACTTACAGATAACGAACCTGCATTTTCGGTTAGAAATGCGATTGCGCAGCTTCTAAATAGGAGGGTAGAAGGTTTAGAACCTCACGATTAGCTAAATGTTGTAAAGTGTCTCTGGCCATCAGGAGAACATAACAAACGAAGAGGTGAAAAGGATTGTTTTAACAATTTATTTTGGCATAAATTTTCGGGAATGTTTGTATCAGGAAAATTGAATGAGCGAGGCGGCATTGTTACTCCCCTAATACATATAGAGTATCCGTTAGCAAAATTGTGTAAATTTTCTCTTACATTAGGAGAACATAATAAACCAGGAGGTCTGTTAATATTGCTAGCTTCAAGGAGACGTTTTAAAAATGTAGTTTCACTTAGACTTTTCGGAAGAGGGATATCTGATCCTTATATATCAGACGTCAATAATAGACCACTTGGGCCCCAAGAGGAACTTCTCAACAATTTATTTCCGTTTAAATTTCTAGGAAGTCTTGTAGCAGGAGAGTGCAGTAAACGAAGGGACATGTTTTTATGAAGCTAATTACCGAAATGTATAGATAGCCAAAAACAAGTTCTTTTTCAACACAATTTCCATCTACATTAATACACTTATCTCCTTTTTAGTGCATTTCTTTAAGTATTAAAAATAATGTGTTATTGTCTGCGTTTTGCCCGTCCGCCCCTCCGTTCGGACACAGTTCTGCAGTGTTGAACTACTTTTAGGGAAATCAATTTGCACGGTTGTCATCATTTTAACATTGTCTGGATTGGGCCTTCGGGTTACAAAGTGTCCCCCGCCTACTAGTGAGTGAACTAATTTCGCATGTAGTTAATTAAAAATGTCACAAATAACAACAAGTATAAATTGTGCACAACTCTTGTGCAGATAAAGCGGATTTTTTTAACCGAAATAGCTTTGGTTTTGACATCACCAATGAATATACTTCTTGCAGACGTCTCAATCGCCCTTTGTGAGTACCCTCTTCAGACAATCCGTTCTTGAGGTATAAGGGAATATACCCGATCACGATAAGAGGTGGAGGAGGAGGGCTATGGTTGGTAGAAAGTAATTCCTTTCGTTGAGACCTTTCATTAGAGTACCATAAGGATGAAACCAGTTCCACTCCCCCCCCCCCTCTCCCCCATAACTTGAATTCTCCATTTCGCGTTCGTCTTTACATTGTCGCGTAAGCGAAAATTAGTATATTTTTGTGAAATAGAAAATTTAGATATAATTTATTGACACGATCATGTTTAAATAGTCCCGGCTGCCATTACGCTCTAACTTATGCGGTTAAAGACGCTTTCATGTTCATGTCAAAAATGACAGTTAAATCGGACTAATCGCTTTAGTCTATGACGAATCTTGATATGGTTAGGGTTAGGTATGAATGCAAATTATATCGGTCAAATTTACCATGTTTCCATGACTATTTACCAATGTACGGAAAACTTGGAACAGACGACGTTAAATCAACAGTCTTTTTAAGTACATTTACATTTTCTAGACATAAACATAATTGTAGTCCATCAGAGACAATGAAATTATTAACTTCAATTTTGACAAATAAACTGGTTACCTAGTGATATACACCATACCACTTCGATCATTTCGATTTATTCTGCTCGTTAATTTCTTAGTGCATATTTATATTGGTTGCATAATTTTAAATCAAAAAATGTTATAAGCACGTCGAACGTTAAGGGTTACCGTTCTCAGACAATAATTGGAGTCGTCGCTTCGCTCCTCCTCCAAACAATTGTCTTCGAACGGTAAAAATCCCTTACCGTTCTCCATACTTAATATACTATAATTAGTCAAATAAAGCACTTTATATGAATGAGATTCGAGAGTTCGATGTAAAAAGCTCGATAATTACCTACTGTGTTAAATTGACCTACCTATGGTGGGAAATTGTGTGGTCATTGAAACTGAAAATTGCGCGTATCTGTTTCAAACATTACGAAATGTGAAAGGCGTTGTAGGTCGATAGCGATCATCTCTACATGATATGTAAATGAAGATTATTCCAGTACAGAAGTTTTTGCACATTATATGCAGACAGCATAACGATATCGATAGGTATCTGAAAAATTGTTCCAATAACGAAAACGAAGACAAACGTAATGTAGTAACGTCGCAAGTTTCTTGTAGGAAAATTCGATTAAACTTGTTTCAAATCATCCATTTTTTCTGCTACGTCCTCAAGACTCTCAAACTTTGCATCTCTACGCGCCAAAGAACGACAAAATTTCGTATTTAGATAAGTATATGATCTTTAAGAAATAATAAAGAAAATAATGAATACAAAATTGGTTTATGTAACATGTAACGTAAATTTAATTACGTGCTTTATTCCAACTAATTAAAAATAAATTTATAACAGTCTTACAATGGATTAATTTATAACAGTAATTATTATTTATCACTCAAGCGCAACACAATTCGATTTGCTTATAAAGGCTGATTCAAATTCGAGGGCCACCATGGGGATCTTGGGAACTGTAAGAGATATATAGGTAGTTTAAATTTGGCAAAGTTGCGTATTTTGATGCTTAACAAAATGCAGTTTTGAAACTTAAAAAATTCCGACTACTTTCGGAGATATCCGGAAAACACGGAAATTTACAAAATCGTTTTTATTTTTTACTGAAGTTATTTAAAAAGATATATCCAAATAAATAACACATTATTATGGCTACTTTTTTGTCTCTACAAGGTACTAGTTTCAAATTTTAAATCTGACGTTTCGTTTCCGGTTGACCATCATCAACTTTGTTTTTTCTTATATGGAAGTAATTTTTATTTTTTGGGTCATTTGATAGAGAGTTCAAAAGAGAGTTCAAAAATATAAACATCACATTTTTTTTAAAATTATTAAAATATTTTCTTGTTTGCCTAGAAAACATTGCCTTAGATAGTGTACGTACGTAGTTTCTTGCGTTTTTACGAATTAATAGCGCTATTTACGATTAAAAGATAGTGATGTTTACATTTTTGAAATCAGAAAAAAATTTTCCATCAAATGACGCAAAAAGTAAAAATTACTTCCATAAGAAAAAACAAAGTTGATAATGGTTGAATGGAGACTAAACGTCAAACTTAAAATTTAAAAGTAGCATCTTGTAGAGGGACAAAAGTGGCCATAATAACGTATCATTTATTTTGAAATATCTTTTTAAATAACTTCAGTAAAAAATAAAAACGATTTTGCAAAGTTTCGGTTTTTTCCGGATATCTCCGAAAGTAGTAGGAATTTTTTAAGGCTCCTCTGTAGTCAATCCGCCATATTGGAAAAATAGCTAAACTTTCTTATCAAATGCTGCTTTTGTAGTTGCAGTCTAACAAATTCTCGATAGTGGATATTCTTTGCAATGATGAAAAGAACGGCGGTACTTAAAGAAAGTTGAAATATCGGTCTTAGTTTTTTAGGAAGATCGATGAATAGAAAAATCGTTTTTCGTAAATAACAGCCGTTGTAATGGAAGTAGAAAAACCTACAGCACCAATTTGGAAATCCGACAGAATTTCCTACGGCGGTACTTAAAGATATTATTTCCACCTATTATGATAATGCATATATTTAAAAAAAATGTATCGCGATCTTTAGAAAAAACGCTAACGTAAGGATAGGCAACTCATATTGCACTATAACTCCTGAGGCGACAACTCATTACCTACTTGAAAGGGAAAACAAAAGAAACTACCTGGTATTATCCTGCACATTGTTACGCCGTTCCATTGAGTTAGAAAACAAATGGAGGGAATCAAATGCTTGGCCAGACGTAGACCACGGGAACCAAAAGTGGCCTCTAACTGTGATTAAAGTACCACACCACTTCCGTTATCATTAGCGTCTCACTTCAGTGGCGTAGAGATATAATTTTCTTTCCACTAATAGGAATAATACAAAAAAAACGTATAGAAGGAGTAAAATACATGCTCGTGGTAAAGTAAACAAAATAGACAAGGATGGGAAAGTATGCAGATTTAATATAATCATTGATTACAAATCTAAATGTACATCGATGTGTTTCAGTAGTATAATTATGGCCAGTTTACTATAGCCACTACAACTTGACAACTCCCATTAAATTCACTGTGTTGATCAATAGCTACAATTGATTGGTTGGTCTCAGGTTCATTACAAGTTTTGATAGTAACCTACCTACTGCATATTTGACGAGATATTTGATGAACATTTTCCGGTGCAACCTTTGGTCGAAATCACAGTCAATGAAGCGTTGTGAGCACAAAAGTAAATTTCGAGAGCTGTTCTTGAGATATATTTACAAATGTAGGTAACCATTTTGCTCGAAGTACCGGTTCGTTTGGAAAACTAAGAAACATAAACTAGGTACCTACAACCTCGCCTACAACATGATAAATGACATGTCTTACCGATGAAAGGAAATGCCCTGTTTCTTCCCTTTATGAGAAATTTTGCATGATACGCAGTGGTCGAAGTGAGGCGGTATGCGGCGGTATGGCATACTGATAGATTTTTAGTTTTTGTGAAACATATCGGTAAAAAATTTATCCACATAGGCATGACGACCGTTTTTTTTATGATAATATACGCATACATACAATACTAAGATTTTATCAGTTCAGCCATACCGGTAAACAATATTTGCCACTTCGACCACTGGATACGCAGCTAATCTTTCTCAATTCACAAAATTGCGTGTGATAAAAACACTATGCTGCAGTTAGTTATTTATATAAACCAGAGCACAAACCGATCCGAAATTATTAGGTACTTTAAAATGGCAAATTTAATAAAATTTGAATTTGGTGGAAAACTGACAGTGACAGGACCCGCGTTTTCATGTGTCAAATAATGTCGGCCAAAATGTACCTTCACGGGAACCTATCCACGCGAGTGGCCTCTGTCTGTGGCAACTTCCGTCTACAAAAATTCTTACCCCCTCTACCATTATATTCCCTCCATTAGTTTTCTACCTCAATGCGCCGTTCCTAATGATTTGGATCAGATAAATTACTATATAATTAACTAATGTTCATGAATGCTGTTGATTTGTGAATCATAATGTCACATATTCCCAAGACGAAAAGTGTACTAAATGCATATTTATTGTAGGTACATTGGAAATAATTTTTGATTTCTAAAACCTTTTTCATTCTATCAGGATGCTTCAAGAAATTTGTTTAGGAAGGTATCAAATAGTAGCCCAATTTTTAGCTAAACCCCTAGGCGGAATACGATTGTACCAGTAATTAGAAACATTTTTGCCGCATATTTGTTCTTGTGTAGAAATGTGGCACCGTTTTGATTTTTTGGACTAACGCATGACCACCACACAAGCGGGTAGCACAGTATCACAATTCGCAAACACTACTACTGAGTCGAAACTTAGAGAGGCAAGTGCTACTTATTTTTTCAATATGATCAGATATCAGGAATATCCACTTATATCAAAAAAATAAAGGAACGACAAATTTCGATTTTTACAAATAAATTGGTGAGAAAGTTACGCCCAATAGTTTTCACATTCTGAGCCTACCATTTCAAAGAAATTCGATTCCACTTTGTTAATTTTAACTTACAAAAAATGTTCCAATTCCCCTTTTTAGCTAAATTTCTAAGCGGGATACGATAACTAATAGGCGACACTGACAAATTTATTTAAAAAAAGTGTCATTGTTTTGCTCATGTCAAGTCAAGGTAGTGAGACATCACGAAAATGAATATTTGTATCAAAACATGGGTGAAATTTTGGGTTTTCCCGGTAATTAGAAGTGGGTTAAAAAATTCTCCCACTTTTAAAAAATTTCAACTATTTATTTTTTCCGTTTGAGAATATGATGGAATCCCGTAAACTTCACATCAACTTAGCGAATATGAACTGATATCATCTCGGATCTTGCCTCTCAGAAAATAGAGGATCAACCGCGGAATAAACCAATTTTACAACTGAATTCTCAATTTAGGACAAATAAGCGAAGTCATCTTGCTGCACATAAGATGTTCGGAAAAAATCTACATGAGTTGTGCATAAATATAAATAAGTATAACTATGTACAATTATTATTTTTTGAAAAGATAAGAATTTATTTAAAAATCGGTGTATGTTATACTTTTAATCATTGTAACAGAATTTTAAATGTTAGCTACCATTTTTATAAAAAAAATACATTTTTTGTTGTTGTTCACCCTTATTGTATAAGAAAATAAAGAGATTTATTTTAGGTGTTCGAAGTGCCGGTTTATTAGGTTCTACCATACCTCCTCCTATGTGAATTCATTCATGCGCACATGTCTATCTAATAACTATAAACATCTATAAATCAGTAAAATTAATTAGAAAAACTCACAGGAAATAAAGGGTTAATTAAAAATGTTAACAAACAATGCTAATCTAGTCCACTAATGACCTAAGAACCAGGTAATTTACAGAAGATGTCATTATAGAAAAATGCAGTAAATGTATTGAATAAGTAATTTACTCAATAGTAACAGAAATAGGCATTTGTGCATCTCCATTCAAATATTGTACAGCTTTTCGCTAAACTTGTTTACATAATATTAGTCCTTGACCATTATACATGGTCTATTGTGTTTAACAATAAATGAAGAGAATATGCAAAACTGGAAAGGATAGAGATACATCGTTGGTCTCACTCAAGGTGAGGTACATCGTCTAGAGATGTGTATTGTTGGTGGTCTAACCAACTGCAATAACATTGAAATACAAATTGACTACAGACTACAGACCTCCACCTCCACCATATTGTGCACGATGCGCCAGTCCAACTCATCGAGACCAAATCCGACCTTCGGAATTGCCAGATTTGTAACGCCATGAATCTGTGGTTGTCGCTTCAAGTGCTGTAGCGCATTCCAAAAATCTTCGTGTAACTATGCTTATCATAAGGTCGGTCTTCAGTTTCCAGGTAATAAAGAAATTGTCCCGGCTCCTGCAGGAAACACACTTTACCCACGTCGAGACGTTGCAGGTAGATTTAGGCGCCCAAACCGGAACTTAAATTCTTCGGAAATACCCCTGGATATCTTGACGTCCTTGGTTATGCAGTGAGCCAGTGCGTACTCTGCTGGTGCTTCAAACAAATCCTTAGATTTCACACGGACAACAACAAAGCGTGCCTTTTGCGTTCCAGAATAATGTGCCATAAATTCCGAGAAAGTGGACTGTGGTGGTGTCACTTGCAATACATTTTCGTTTTCTAGATGTTCCTCGAGCTTATTCTATCCCGCGTATGGACCCACCCGATTTATATGCACTACCACTGCTTTCCCTCGTGGTAGTTTCCGTATCTGGTATATTAAGTCATCTCTTCACGACTAAACAGGGCCATTCCAAAGCTCTTTGCAATTTCGGAGATAGTTCGCGTCCCCTCTGGGGACGATACAACCAAACCAGGTCTTCACGTCGTACTGTACTTTCATTCTGTCGCTTGCCAACTGCATATATGGCCATCTTTGCCATGGATGGTACCCACTATTTGACGCAGGTTTGCCACGTACTTGTTGTCCACAGTTTCTTCTTGGCCGGGTACCAAACTGCAAATCGCACGGCAACCGGATTTCTCGGTCAAACAGTACCGAAGCTGGGCTCTGCCCTGTAGTTTCCTGGTTATTGGTTACTGTGCTCTCAGGGCAATTTCTTCTTCTGTGTCCGTTTGTTTTACCACAACCCCAGCATCGCAGTCTTCGTCGTTTTGTACGTTGCTGCTTCAATTGCTTCAATCCCTTACTATTTCTTCTATATTTGCGTTCTTTTCTTCTGTATAGCAATGGTATATACGCGAACATTACCACGAGACGTTTTTTGTGTAGCGTCAAACTTCAGGAAATGCGCAAAAGCCTTGTTTAAGTTCCCACGTCGCGCAAGTTTCAAAGCTTGTTGCGTTTCCACATCGTGAACACCATCGATAAACGTCTGCACCGCTAGCTGCGCTATAAAGCTTTCAGGGGCAGTAGGATACACCAATATTATTAACTGGGCTGTATCAGCTTCAAGTTCTTAGAAAGTTTCTTGCTGGTGATCTGGAATCGTAAGAAATACATCCAAAGCATCTTCACGTACCGCAACTATCAGGAAAGTCGCCTTCTCTTCTACTGTCCCCTTATTTCTATTGACAGAGGCCTCGAGAAGTAGGGGGACCACGGTGATTTTCCATCGAATGTCGGTGGTTTAACTCGAACTTTCGTCGTACTGATATTTTCACACGGTTCAAAGGCTTCTTTGTGGAACGATTGTGGAACAGCAAGTAGATCTTGTGTGTGACCCATCACTTTTTTCCGTTGTTCGGCCAATAACGTAGGTACATTTTCTTCGTAGTTCATCGTATTTAGCTTTCATTTCATTTTCCACAGTATGAATCTTTTTTTGGACACTCTGTATCTCACTTTGGACACTCTGATTTAATGCCCATCGAAAAATTGTTACTCTTGTTACAGGGATATTTTTTAAATCCCCGAGAAACAAATTTGATACATTTTGAGATGCTATATTTTGGAAAATGTGGAATAGTTCTATGTAAGCGCTTTCGTATTTCAGTGGCTCTTCAGCATAAAATTAGAAAGGCGTTTTTACATTTGAAAACTGGCACCCAACATTTAACTCAAATTCTCCGCCAAAAATTTATATTTAAATTTACTATACAGCTGCACAAAACTCAAACTTTTAAAACAACACAAAATTTGACTTCGTATAAACTCAAATAATGTTCCAATCTCACATGGAAGAATTATATCACCGGATAGCGCGAGTTCACTTATGTATGTACCTACCTACCTATACCTACCTCACACTACTCGTTCTAGAGAATTGTGATTTTAATTAGACAAAATGAGGCTCCTAACATTTGAACAGAATACCATTTTTTTAGCGATATAAACAGAACTATTCTGCTCAAACTCAACTGTGACTTGGGTTACATATACTTGACGATCATTAAAGCTTGACTTTTTGAGCCGTCTCAACTGATCGCCAACCCTTTCTGTTTAAGTTTATTTCATAGGGTAGCGAATTTATGAGATATAAAGTCGTTATACATTCAGCTAAGGAATTTTCCACGCACCCGAATCTAATAATTTTATTCGTCATTGTGTTAAACCGCATATGATGCTGTTCCCTTCAACTTTAGACATTCATTTAAAATGTTATGGTATTATACTATTAGACGTGTAATTAAAAGTTGATGAATTGAATTACCTATTCAAGTAAATTCATAAAAAATTAAACACGGATCTTTATTAGTAGTTATAAACACAAAATCATTTTTTAAAAATTATACTATACCTACAGTGCTATTTATTAAAAAGTAGACATAGGGATTTATGTATATTGTTTTTCCCTATGTCTACTTTCAAAAGACAAACTCTCTTCTGAAGGGCGCCTAATTTTATGCATCTAAAATAACTTTTTATAAAATAAACATATGGCTGTCATATTAAAGTGTGAATATTGTTGCTTTGACTTACCTGAAAATAAATCTTTTAAGCTTCTTAAACTGTTACCGGCCCAATACCAATTGACAATATCTACTGTTTAATCAGTTGAATACATCGCACACGAACGAATATAAAAATACAGGAACCAAAGCAGCAATATTCATAGTTATTTATGTATTAAGGGCGTAAAAGTGATGTTTATATTCTCGAGGGCGACGAGTTAAAAAGTTCGAGGGCCGATAGGCCCAAGAGCTTTTTAGTCGCCCGAGAGATATCAGTTTATGACCGTGGTACATACAAAATTTTATTGCAAATAGTTTTCATCGTCAAAGTAAATATTCGCTTACAAAACAATTCATTAGGTTTGATCAAGTATGCGTGGTTCGAATTTGTTAATGTGATTGAAACCATCCAAACGTCAAACGTAATTTTAAATAATTCAATTAATCATGAATAAGGAAGAAGTTCCAGAAACTATTCGGATTAAGGCCAATCTTGTGAGTTGGTAGGTATTGACATTTAATAATTGACGTTTCTAATCTTAAATGACCTGCAAATATTTGTTTGTTTTGTTATTAAGTGCAAATAAGTTACTATGGTGATACTTAATGCTGTAGGCCCTAGGGCATAAAGTATCACTTTATGCCAATGTATCACAGATATAAAATGTGCTATGATATGTTGGTAGGGCATAAACTTAATTAATGTCACAGCCAGATGTCTATTTGTTTTAGGAAGTCATTTTGGTTGCATAAAATTAGGCGTCCTTCAGAAGATATTTTGATCTTTGAAAGTAAACATAGGGAAAAATAATAGGTATACATAAATATCTATGTCGACCTCTCGTTTGTTTTTATGAAACATGTGCATTTAAATTTGAATGCGAATATTACAGCAGCTGCAAAGAACGCACCTTCAGTAAAGTTTTCAGCTACCCATTTTGGCATGATGTCTACTCTACTCTTTCTAGAAGTAAGCTGTCCATAAAAACTGCTTTCTGACATCAAACTCGGGATTTATGGCGATTTATCAATGTCATTACACCACGTGCTACTCACATATACTCGTAGCAACTTTTTGCAACGTTACATATTTTTATGTACTTCGTGGATGTTTTAACGGTGATGCATAATTTTTTGTTACCCGAAATGCTATTAACTATCGAGCAACTGAGCGAAATTAATTATTTATGGGCGGTGGAAACGGCAAAATTGAACTGTGTTATATGCACTCTTTATGACCCAAATTGTCAGTTTTTTAAAAAGATGCTTTATCTTTTCAGTTTAACGTCCAAAGATTACAAGAATCTCACGCACTTAGTCAGCCATCAACTAGCGGTTTAAATTTAAGTGATCACGGAATATATCTTCACGCGAACGGTACGACGCATAGTTCCGCAGGATCGGTTAGTTCTACGGGAGGTTTATCACCTGGTAGTCCACCACGTCCCGGTAAAGAAGAAGATTGTAGTTTACATGATAGGAGTAGCACAGATGGTAAGTTTAGTGTAAATATGTTGATTTTTGAATAGTAGTCTATTATGTGGCAAATGGACCTCGACCGAGGAGATAAAGAGAAACGAAGTGAATAAATATCCATTCAAAATCTAAAACACGTGATGTTTTTTGTTAAAAAAACATGTGGAAATGGAACTCGGATTTCCCAGCCGCCCGGCGTACTCGGTTGGTAACACCCAAAAATTAAAACTTCTTTATTTAATTAACAGGCTCCTAAAAATTGGGACTAATCTTGAAATTCATGTTAATTGAGCGCGTCTCTAATGACACTAGACCCAATCGAATCAGACGAAGTTTGCTGCAACAGTGCGGTTAATTATACTCACTTAATTGGCCGGATTAACAATTTCAAATTCGGTAGCCCAGTAATTTCCATTGCTACCTGCCTTGCTAGCTTTAATGCTCGCCTTCGTTTAACATTGGGAAACTGATATCGGTCAATACCAAATTACCGGAGCAGAAATCCCAAAATACAAAAATGTCAAAATGTCACATATCTCTACATATCCATAACATGTCCCCCCCCCCCCATATTATGATTAAAACTTTATTCCTATACTCCCGACCTTGTATAAGTATATCGATAACTTTTCAATTCAATTAGAATCAAACAAAACCCAATAAATTGAAGAGGAAATGAGAACTGCACTAAAAATTCTGCATCTCTTAAGGTGCGTACAGACCCGGCCAACGAAAAAGATTCGGTGATTGCTAGCGTATGCTCGTTTGGCGTCGAAGAAATGTACATATGTATAGCGTGTACCTACGTCGTCCACACCGCATTCGTCGATTGCGCATGTATTTTCATGTTCGTTTGGTGTAGGTTGATTGAGGGTGTAAGGTTGCTAGATGGCGGTATGATCATTAAGATGTAGTTGGCGCTTTTAAACTTCCTCAGAATGTTTGGGTAAAAATGGAAAGGATACTCCAAATTAGCATATTTCATGAAATTTTTGACACCTGGAGGCGCCTATGGCGAGAAATGTCATAAAGCGCGGGGGCTTGCTTTTTATCGCAGGTTGAAATCGATCTGATAATCTTATGCCATCTCTTGCAGGAGCATTAAACTATCGAGTTTGCAGTAAACTTCTTTATTTAATACACTTTAGTAGTCTGGAGTTACAGTTTATTCACCCATCATATTGTGATCTTCTAAAGAAGGAAGGCAGGTGTGCGTTACTCGCCCTAGACCCTGCAGCACTTCACCCCTGGCTTGTCACCGTCGTTGCATGACTCACTATAGAAGAAAACAAAATTTGTTAATAACAATATATATGTCTAATTATGTATCTGATTTAATTTCATTCAACTGTAATAATTTAAAAAAAATTAGACCCACCTGCCACCTGTGCCTATCGGACAGGCTCCTCCTTTAGTATGGCAATGGCACTTATCTGCACAGTAGACTACCTGAATGGCCAGCAGCACGATCACAAGAGTGTAAAGAAGGAACTTCATTTTTATGTTTTTAGCGCATTTCCACAAAAATAAAAAAAAATGCGCTATTGTGGCCACTTTGTCCGTCCGTCCGTCCGTCCGTCCGTCCGCTAACTTTGCGACGCTACTAGTTTTTTTATCTTAAGAGCTATTGTTCTACTTTTTTCGCTATTTGGTTCGTTATGGTGTCGAGTCTTGTACCAAGGAAGGAATTTTTTCTGTACCGCTTACAAAAAAAGTTATTGTAAAAAAACAAAAAACCGTTTTTTTACATGTTCCATAATTTTACACTTTTGCCGTTTATTAACGATCCTAGAGATCGTTTATAATTTTGCATTGCTATCTCTCGCCTGCCGGTTGGTCTGTCCGTCTGTTCCTTTGTCTGTCTGTCCATCTATCTGTCCGTGTGAACGATAACTTTGTTTAGAAATGTTCGATCGCTTTTACATCTCCGTTAGTTATGAACTGAAATGCATGAAATTCAATATGGGCATAGATTTAGCCATATAATACGCAATGCCAAAAGTTGAATCGAATCGATTCAAAATTCACAGTGCCCTTTTCGCATCTCGACCATTTATAACCCGAATTGCAAACTTTTTTACTTATAAAAGTATTTGAATGAAATTTGATACATAGGCACTTGGAATAAAGGAAAATCAAACGCCAATTTCAAAATTTGGTTTTGCGCATGCGCAGTGGCAACTTTTTTATTTATGGAAGAATTTAAACGAAATTTGATACATAGGCACTTGGGATAAAAGAAAATCAAACGCCAATTTCAAAATTTGGTTTTGCGCATGCGCAGTGCCAACTTTTTTATTTATGGAAGAATTTAAACGAAATGTGATACATAAGCACTTCGAATAAAGGAAAATCAAACGCCAATTTCAAAATTTGGTTTTGCGCATGCGCAGTGCCAACTTTTTTATTTATGGGAGAATTTAAACGAAATTTGATACATAAGCACTTCGAATAAAGGAAAATCAAACGCCAATTTCAAAATTTGGTTTTGCGCATGCGCAGTGCCAATTTTTTTATTTATGGAAGAATTTAAACGAAATTTGATACATAGGCACTTGGAATAAAGGAAAATCAAACGCCAATTTCAAAATTTGGTTTTGTGCATGCGCAGTGCCAACTTTTTTATTTATGGAAGAATTTAAACGAAATTTGATACATAGGCACTTGGGATAAAGGAAAATCAAACGCCAATTTCAAAATTTGGTTTTGCGCATGCGCAGTGCCGACTTTTTTATTTATGGAAGAATTTAAATGAAATGTGATACATAGGCACTTGGAATAAAGGAAAATCTAGCGCCAGTTTCAAAATTTTATTTTGCGCATGCGCAGTGCCAACTTTTTTTTATCTATGGAACCATTTAAGTGAAATTTGATACTTAGGCGCTTGGAACAAAGGAAAATCTAACATTAGTTTTAAAATTTAGGTTTGCGCATGCGCAGTTCCAACTTTCTTATTTGGAAAAGCATTGAAATGAAATTCTTCTCATAAACTGAAATTGAAGTAGCACGTCAACAATGGATTGCCCATGTGCAACGCTATTTTTCATATTTGTGGCCGGATTTTTACGATTTTAACAGAAGTTGCATCTTACAAATGGGAAATGAATGCAAGTGGAAATGCGCTTTATGTAAATCGTTTACGATTACTTTTTAACTTGTTAGTATTGCTGTTGTTGCTTTACTTTTACTCGAAAATGCTCACCGTTTTATACTACATTAGAGAGCTGTAATCTTATCAATGTGAAGATTTAGGACACGTTTTGTATAATATCCACCAATCACAACTTAATGATGAAAACAACAGTAGGCATTACTTAACTGTTTATTGCGATGATAACAGTTAATAATAGAAACAAGTATCAAGATACGATTGAGAGATGGAATAAACCGATACAACGAAATATCGAAGGATCCTCAGTATTACAATCACTTTTAACGACAATTTATTTTAATCTTACATAATACATTTTATAGTTAATAAAACTGCATCAAATTCATGTCTCGGTCATTGAGATAATGCTCTTAATCTTGTTCCCAACGATCTTGGTCTTTTTCCCAACGAAATTGGTGCATAAATAACGATTTTGACATGTTTTGATCAAAATCCATGTGACCTCAGAAAAATAATGTAACATCTTTGACTCACACACCATGCGGTTATCAAATGTGCACGTGATGTACTTTCAGCATCAAGATAATGCGTTTGAAAACTTTTAAAACTCCAAATTCATGTGTAAAAAATAATTTTGGGTACATTTTGCTCTAACACTTAATTTGACCTATACCACAGAGAAGAGTTATATTGAATTATTACACATCTAAGAGTCATGGGTTTTTATTATACCATGGTCATGGGGAATAATCTAGCGAAATTCCGAACTCGATACATGACCTAGGGAATGAAGTTATTATGTTGATTTCTATTATATTGAGCGCGCAGTTTTCCCTGTTCCCGATTCACTCAAAGTCCTATAACTTTTGTTCCTGTTGAATCAGCTTTCTGAAAATCAATACTGTCCGTCCTTAATGTACAAAGTACCCGTACACCAAATTTCAACACCGTCGGCCACTTTAAGAGTTAGAGCGCACATGGACGGACAGACGGTCGGACGACAATACAAAACTATAAAGGATCTGAGGATCCTTAATAATCTCTACAATCTTGTCTAAAAAGGTAGCGAATGTAAAATTCTCTTAGTCCTTAGAGAACTTGCCTCCTTCACAATGCAGGATATTATCCTATGTGCCTTTAATAATTAAAATGCTGGGCAGTCGACGTAAATTAGTTTTTTTTTTGAGAGAAAAAACGTATAAAGTGGTTCAAAAACCAACCACTAATGTGACCTCGCGCTAGTGCTTTCAATTTTTCTCGAAAACTGTTACCCTGACGAGGAAAATGGATACAACCTAAATTATTATAAAATTCCGCATCATTTATGTCCGATAGGTTTTTTCTATATATTGTAACGGAAATGCTCCAGACATGACGTCGCCTTTGGCGCTCTGGAATTTTCTACGCGCGCGATAGTGGGATTCTGTAGGACTATTCGAGAATGTACTGGACTTACATTGCTTGCGTGTATAAATGGTTGCGGACCGAACATCGCGGCAGTCTACTACCGAACGAGTACGTAAACATCGAGCGCGGAAATATAAATTGCGAAGTGTGAGTGATATAAATAATCGATATAAATTGTACCGATTTTATAGTGTTTTAGTTCTGTTTAATAAATATTGATATAAATCGAACCCGAATTTATAAATCACGTTACAATATCGTATCCTAACCTCACAAATATAGGTAGAATATTAAAGTTATCAAAAACGAGTGAAGTATAATAAACTCTGAATATCTTGAAATACTGTCACCACAGATCAATGCTACATTCCAAGCTGATTGCTTTTCATTTTCCAGATCCATTCATTAGGCTTCAAAATTTTTCCACGCCAGGATAGATTTTTTTAATTAGCTTTCAAATTTTGACGGCATATTATTATGATTTCCCTAGCTCTACAATACAGAAAATACGGCGGTTTGGAAAAGTTAAAACTCACAGAATATTCTCTGTCGATTGCGCGACAGAAAAACGCCAGTGCGCGCCATGCCTTATTGTGAGAGTGCATTGTGGTCTGGGGTGTCCTTGACTCTTGTTTCTTTGAGAATTTTTCGCTTTTATAGTCAACTAGAACTAGTTTTTTTAGAATCTTATTTAGATGCGATGCGACGCAATAGATTGTATGCATTAATAATTCGAAAACAACAGAAGTGAATTATCTCACCGGCGACAAGTATTTGCATTGTGATTTAAAATACTGATTGTAAATTGCTCTTGTTTTTGTAAACAGGAGAAAAACCGAGATAAATATTCGTATTATCAGCACCTACCTTTAATCGCTGATAAATTGGGCGATCGATAAGTGACTTTGATTATTATTGTTATTGGAACCTTATAACTACGTCTTTCTTTTTTTTAAAGGCCAAATAATTTTAGTAATTGCCGTAGGATCCCAACTTAGGTACAAAAGAAGGTTTGTATACCTACAGATTTTTAACTTTTGAGCTCGCAGAATCCAGAATCCCGAACATTTCTACGGGGAGATTAGTTCTTGGGAAGTGTTGGAAAACGGTGTACCAACTGTGTAACAATGGCCCATATGAATAAAAGGGAGCAAATAGTTGCAAAATGCAAAGTAATAATATACTCGTAAGTGCTCCTTCACATTGGGCGACTTAGCAGCACTGCTGAGCAGCAAGACAGGACGCAGTGCAGCGCTGCTGAACAAACCAGTATGAAGGGGCACTTACGAGTATTTACTTTGAATTTTGGAAGGATAAGCATTTGCTCCCTTTTATTCATACGGGCCATTGTGTTTTTGGCAAATTGCACGGGAACGCCGTAATACGTCACCAAAATGCTCGCAAATATAGTTCACGTCGCCACTATTCCATCAATAGGTACTACATGTGCGAATAAGAATAGGTACTAACCTTCAAATTCGTTTATTTTATACTTACCTTGGAAAATTATATACTGGAAAGGAAATTCCAAATCCAAATCTTAAGTAATTTTATCTTACCTTTAGTTTTTCGGCGATTCGGCGTAAACTTGTTTGAAATTGTGAATGGGGTGGTGAAGGAAAGGACAAAACGGAAAACTCACCCCAATCAGCTAAAAGAACTAAACGTTTAACTTTTCTGCTTGTTTTAACTTAACTGTACATGCAATTTGCAAATAGTTGAAATCAAAAATTATCTATTATTCTGTGCACGCATTAGTTATGCGCAGGTAACTAAAATTGTATATGAAGCATTGAAATGAAAGTAACAAAAACGCGGCAAGTTTAAATTGCTCATTCATTAACAGCGGATCGAGAGTGATGTTCAAACAGCACACATTTCTACGGTTTGCATATATGACAGACAGACCGACATCATCGAGATTTTGTTTGATTTGGATTCCTGGATGCTTCAAACGTCTATTTCCGTGAAAAAAGGGGGGCGGTTATTTTTTACCCCAACGCAATATGTACATTAGAGTTGCTTTCACAAATCTGTCGGGGCACATTTCCGAAAATGTGCATTCGGATTTTATAAAAACAAATTATTCACACATAGATACAATCTAAATACACCGCATATTTTTCTGCAAAAAATGTGTGCATAGCTATCCCATATTTAGTTTCCTAGCGCGAGCTCTACGATACCTAATGCGAAGAACGAACTAAATATCTTGAAAACTGTAGGAGTAGTTAAGCCTCGGACGGAGAGATAGTGGGCTCCGTTAACTTAGCACCACCATTTCAAATTTTTGACTAAAGACAGATTGCGCTAGAATCTCTATGGCTAGCGCCAGCTAGCGCCCTTTGAGTTCAGCTAGCGCCATTATAGATTTTGCAGAAAAGCCCTTGACTTTCGGGGGGTGCTATGTTAACGCTAGCACCACCATTGCGTCCGATCCGAGGTCCGATCACTTCCAAAAGCAAGCGCTGTGTTCGTCAGACCTAGCGCCAGCTAGCGCCACAAATTTTAGAGCTAGCGCCACCCCCCAATAGTGCAGGGGGCAATTTTTCCTAGCACCACCATTTTGTTTTTTCGGGTAAAATTTTGACGTTTTGTGTTTTGCTGACCTAGCGCCAGCTGGCGCCACAAATTTTAGAGCTGTCATCACCCTCCAATAGTGTGGGGGGAGGAGGCACCACCATTTTGTCTTTTCGGGTAAAAATTTGATGTTTTCTGTTCTGTAGACCTAGCGCTCAAGTTAACCTAGCGCAATTATAAATTTTGCAAAAAGCCTTTAACTTTTGGGGGTGGTTTATTAGCCTCTAACACCACCATATTGTGTTCGATGACTACCAAAAGCAAGCGCTGCGCTGTGTTCTTTAAACGTAGCGCAGAGCTGGCGCCCAATCCCCAACATTGTGAGGGTCCTTTTTTTATAATACCACCGGTTTGTTTTTTCGTGTTCAATTTTTCTATTTTGCTGACATCTCCCAGATAGAGTCACAATCTTAAGAGTAGGCGCCACACCCAAGTAGTCTGGGACAGTTTTTCCTAGCTTTATGACTTGGCACCACTGAAATATTTTGGATTAATTTTCTAGTAAAACGAATGGTGTGGTAGCTGAATCTGCGGCAAGTATTAAAATAAGGAAATACAGTTCAATTATTATAGAACAGAACCATATTTTTATACCTTTCGCAGTAGAGACATTGGGACCTTGGTGTAGAGAAGCTCGAAAATTTTGTGGAATACCTGGGAAAACGCATTACCAATATTACCTACTTGGGAACCCCGAGCTACCACTTACTTACGACAAATTTAAGTATTGCCATACAACGTGCAGGTAACGCGGTCAGTCAGTGTCATGGGGACCACGATCCCCATGGAAGAAAATTATCATTTATTAACGAGCTCCTAGCGAGTTTATAATTTTGCGGTGTCTGTTCGTCTGTCCGTCCGTTAGCACGATATCTCGATAACGAATGGAGCGATTACGATAAAATTTTGTAGGTGGATTCTTCACGAGATTCTTTATCAAATTTGTAGATCGGAGTTCGTGAACTGGCAATGTAACCCAAAAAATAAGGAAGGCCCTTTTGACATCTCCGTGAGTTATGAACCGAATTGCATGAAATTCAATATGCGTATAGCGTTAGCCATATAAAACGCAATTCCAAAAATTGAGCCTAATCGATCAACATTCACAATGCTCTTTTCGCATTTCGCCCATTTATAAACCGAATTGCAAACTTTTTTATTTATGAAGGATTTAAATGAAATTTGATACATAACCACTTGGAATAAAAGCAAATATAACGCTAGTTTCAAAATTTGATTTTGCGCATGCGCAGTGCCAACTTTCTTATTTATGGAGGGATTTAAATGAAATTTGACACATAGCCACTTTGAATAAAAGTAAATGTTGGAAAATTAGTAGTTGTGATAAGTTTTTCTTAAATATTAAAAAAACTATACTATTTAGCGCGAAATAAAATAAATAATCTACAGTAAATTGCGAACAAAAATGGCCTCATATATAATCTTGCTAAATTGAACCATTCCAGAGTTACGGAGGGTGTAACAGTAGAAATTTTTCATCTTTTTTTTAGATTCTTTTGGAAAGAATATGAGATTATCACTAAGGAAACTATTTTTTTTGTTAAAACCGGTTAAAACAAATTGAGCTTTAGTGACCGGTGGTATGTTACTGATAAGTCCTTGAAGGAACGATAACCTTACCACCTTCTCAAGGGGGGCCATTTTTTCAAGAGACTTCCACTATGAGGGACAGTAATTTCTGGGGAGTTGCAGGATGTGTTGTTATTGCTCTCAGGTGTTCGACGCAATCTTGCATTCCCACTTCATCGGGTTCTTCTTCTCATGCAGCCACCGCTGCACCTGATGGTAAGTTCTAAATGAATGTTCTACCTGGTAGCTGCTGAAGTGGGGAGAAGCGCAGCCAACTTGAACAGTGAATGTATAGGATGCTTTGAAATAGCTTGCAAGTAACAATGGTAACGAAAACAAGCCAGATCTTCAGAGTTCTTTACTTCAAACATGATTTCATTTTTCCAGAAATTCGAAAAAATACGAAAAATGCCTACTTTTACACCTTCCGTAACTCTGGAATCATTGACTTGAGCAAGATTATACACAAGACCATTTTTATTCACAATTTTATGTAGATTATTTTGGATATGGTACTTTTCTCGCCAAACCCCATAGTGTTCTAAATATTTAAGAAAAACACCAAAAACTACTAATTTACCAACTGGTGTAACTTTTTACCAAACAATATGTGGACTGTATAGAACAATTTGCAGTTAATGGGAAACTTTTACTTTTGATGTTTAGGTTAAGCCGTTTTGTCGACTAATTGCACCGTACTATATTATGAATTTTTAATTTTAAAATTTCCATATTAGGTACTGTTTCTTGTGAAATTTTTCTGTTTTGTGCTCTACTCACTAAACAATTCTTTTTGTAAGTCACAGTATTAATTTCACTACCACAGTATTGCCAGCTAAATCGTTTAGAACACAGCGCAGTGCAAAATTTGAAAATTTCAACGAACGTACCTACTCATAACCTATATAAAGTAGTTAAATCAATCAGCATATTTGTTAATTCTGCTAAAAAAAAAAGAAGCAGTTCTTATATACTTTTTTACTTTTTTATATACTTTCCGTAGCTAACTAATTTTTATGGTGCAAATAAGGCATATGTATTTTATATGATTAATACACTCCATTAATATACGACCAATCAGCTAGGTGATTGTTTCAAATTCTAACCAATCAGATGATTTTTTATCTGATTAAACGCTAGGTAGCTTTTTACAGCGATAAAAATGCGTGTAGGAATACGTAAAATGTGTAGTGGTTGTAAAATTTACTGTCTTTTATTAATCTCCCTAAAATACACTCGACCTTGGTCAGGATAATTTTATTTTTAATTCACTCAAATTTTGTTGTCTTCTGGAAAAAACTCTCGATCAAAAGCATAATATTAATAAAATCGCTCCAGCTAAAACTGTCGCGATTTTATCACACTTTTGGTTTCTAGTTTTTTCCGTTGCAACAAAACTTTCGTGTAAAAATAAAATTATGCGATTAAAAATCAAGCTCTCGTGTATTTGCTCTCGATAAATTATATATACCTATGTCACGTCGACTACTATCTAAAGGTGTTTTTTAACAATTCAGATTTACCAACATTCACACAATTGACGCGCCTGTAAACCCTTGATGTGACAAATAATTTACAACTTTTGCGCATTCATAAAGGATTTAAGTAAGTTTGTACCTTACCTGCATTCCTCACCGTCAGTTTACTTCGAAATGAAGGGTTACAATATTGCTACTTTATATACAAATTTTAGTATTTTTATTGGAACTTTTTACTTTAAACAGAACGATCAATCCAAAAAGTAAAGGATTTCAAATTGAAATAATTTGATTATTATTTCCGACCTTAAGAGGGACAGATTTGCACATTCGGGTTTAAAAAAGGTAAAGAGTTTGACCATCCCAGATGCGGTGTCTGCCCGTTAGCACAATAGTTCGATAACGAATGGACCGATTACGATGAAATGTTGTAGTTGGATCCTTTATCAAATTTGTAGATCGAAGTTCGTGAATTGGTAATGTATCCCAAAAAATAAGTAAGGCCCTTTTGACATCTGCGTGAGTTTTGAACCGAATGGCATAAAATTCAAAATTCGTATAGCTTAAGCTATATAACACGCAATTCCAAAAATTGAGCCTCAACATTCACAGTGCCCTTTTCGCATCGGCGTGTAAATAAATATAGAAAACGAGCTCCTGGGTATGCCTACAGCATGTGCAAAACCAAATTTTGAACTTGGTGTTAGTTTTGCTTTTATAATAGTGTATATGTATGAAATTTCATTTAATTGCTTCCATAAATAAGAAAATTGGCACCACACATCATGCACAAAACCAAATTTTGAAACTGGCGTTAAATTTGCTTTTATTCCAAGTGGCTATATGTATCAAATTTCTTTTAAATGCTTCCATAAATAAGAAAGTTTTCAATCCGGTTTGTAAATGGTCGAGATGCGAAAAGAGCACTGTGAATGTTGATCGATTAGGCTGAACTTTTGGAATTGCGTTTTATATGGCTAAAGCTCTACACACATTGAATTTCATACAATTCGGTTCATAACTCACAGAGATGTCAAAAGTGCCTACTTTATTATTTGGTCTACATTGCCAATTCACGAACTCCGATCTACAAATTTGATAAAGAATCCATCTACAGAATTTCATCGTAAACGGTCAATTCGTTATCGTTATCAAGAGATCGTGGTAACAGACAGACGGACAGACACCGCAAAATTATAAACTCGATAGGATTTATAATTGCGCTAGGTTAACTTGAGCGCTAGGTCAGCAGAACACAAAACGTCAAAATTTTACCCGAAAAAACAAAATGGTGGTGCTAGGAAAAAATGCCCCCCGCACTATTGGGGGGTGGCGCTAGCTCTAACATTTGTGGCGCTAGCTCTGACGAACACAGCGCTTGCTTTTGGAAATGATCGGACGCAATGGTGGTGCTAGCGTTAATATAGCACCCCCCGAAAGTCAAAGGCTTTTTTGTAAAATCTATAATGGCGCTAGCTGAACTCAAAGTGGCGCTAGCTGGCGCTAGGTCAGCAGAACACAAAACGTCAAAATTTTACATGAAAAGACAAAATGGTGGTGCTAGGAAAAATTGCTCCCCTCACTATTGGGGGGTGGCGCTAGCTCTAAAATGTGGCGCTAGCTGGCGCTAGGTCTGACGAACACAGCGCTTGCTTTTGGAAATGATCGGACGCAATGGTGGTGCTAGCGTTAACATAGCACCCCCCGAAAATCAAGGGCTTTTCTGCAAAATCTATAATGGCGCTAGCTGAACTCAAAGTGGCGCTAGCTGGAGCTAGCCATAGAGATTCTAGCGCAATCTGTCTTTAGTCAAAAATTTGAAATGGTGGTGCTAAGTTAACGGAGCCGAGATAGTGGCTGCAATAGCCCACTCAACTTCGTTAGAAAATGCGCTAAGAATACAGAAAAAGGAACCATCCGGTTGGGAAAATCAAAAACGGCGGCCAGAGAGAGACGCGAAAAAGAAAAAAAAGAAAAAAAAAAGAACTTGCAAAACTATCTCATCATCTGCAACACCCATCGCAGCGTCTCCTATATGTACTGCTGCCCCCCCCCTCCCATATACCAATGGTAACCAATATGACAGGCGCAAGAACATGTTCGCCTGATGGCGCCGCATATGCATCGGCCGGCCCTGCTGTGCTCTGAAGGTTACAAGTGCTCGAAGGACTAGGTTCAACAGGAAATTGCTGTCAGAAATGTTGTTTTCCCTACATTTTTAGACAAAATTGTAGGGATTATTTGATATAAGATCTATCCCTCAATTGTATCTTGATACTTATTTCTATTTGTGACTATTATCACTGGAATAAACTACAATGCTGTTGTTTCCACCATTGAGCTGTGATTGGTGGATATTATATGAAACGTGTCCTGAAACTTCACGTTGATAAGATTACGGCTCTCTAATGTAATGTAATGTACGGTGGGCATTTCCGAGTAACAAGTAAGTAAAGCAATAGCAATACTAAAACTTAAAAAAAAACTTAAAAATGAAGTTCCTTCTTTACACTCTTGTGATCGTGCTGCTGGCCATTCAGGTAGTCTACTGTGCAGATAAGTGCCATTGCCATACTAAAGGAGGAGCCTGTCCGATAGGCACAGGTGGCAGGTAGGTCTAATTTTTTTTTAATTATTACGAATAATAGTTGCATGAAATTAGAAAATCAGATACATAATTAGACATATAGATTATGATTAACAAATTTTGTACTCTTCTATAGTGAGTCATGCAACGACGGTGACAAGCCAGGAGTGAAGTGCTGCAGGGTCTAGGGCGAGTAATGCACACCTGCCTTCCTTCTTTAGAAGATCACAATATGATGGGGTGAATAAACTGTAACTCCAGACTACTAAAGTGTATTAAATAAAGAAGTTTAATTCAAATTGATTAACCACTTCATTTCACATTTCACGCCATAGGTCTCTCCAGGCGGCAAGAAGTTCGGAAATGTGCTCATTTGTAGCATACTTTCTATTTTTGCCCGTAAATTCCGCAGTAGTTTAGACGCAAGAACTAAATCTAGATCATGGCCATACCACAGTTTACCACCTTTACACCCTCAGCAACCTACACCAAACGGGCATGGAAATACATGCGTACATTGGTGTTTAACTTTTGCAAAATGTGACTGTTTCCAGTAAAATCATACCATCGTATACTATTTCAACATGAAGACTACCAAACACCCCGCAATTCCATACCACAAAAAATACGAGTGCTCACTTAAATCAACTTGCAATTTGCAAATATCAGAATTCCTTTCGTCTTTCTTATGTCCTTGTACAAGATTGATCGCATCTTCCTCCTTTTCATATGCCCTTAAGGGCCTTGTAACAGAAGCAATATCGCGTTGTTTTGATCCATTGGTTAATCAATAGAACACAAAAAAATAATGAATTGCGATCACTATTGATAGTCAACGCGATATATGGGTCGCCGTAGAAGTCCTTTTCTAGCACAATCTGATTTCCAAGTTAGTTAAAATACTATACCTGCTCCTCGTTTTTACGTCAGTTGTTACAACACTGAATTAAAAAAAAACGAAACAAGTATAAAGGGAGTATCAATAATAATGACTTATTTTTGAACTTAAAACAAGTTCTATGAATGGTAGAGGGCAATTTATTTATTGTTTTATTTTGGAACACAATTACTGATTCTGACACTAGGTGTAGAAGAGGACCCCAGTTCAGTGGCATCGATTATTTCGTTGGGGAGCACATACAGGGTTGTCTTAGAACATTATAAGAAGTTTTGTTGTATCCAAAATTATAAAAGTTTGCAACCAATCTACTTAATTTTTAAATTGGGGTCGGTGGTCTACTTCTGCATGGCAAGGGGGGGGGCAGCCACTAGTTTACATTACATACTCTTAAAGAGTACACTATTTTGATACAGCAACAAAAAACCCTATATTACATAATCAAATTTAAAGGAAGAACTAAAATTCAGGAAAATGGTGCTGTTACTTAATTTAGTAATTTCACTATATTTTGCGTTGAAAAAAAACTTTATTCTTAGTAAGTAGATAGAGCAAGTAGATATAAACTTAAAAATTATTTATACTTAGTTAATAGTTAAAGTGTAAACAGTTTTACAATAATGTAAAGAAAACTAGCGGTTACTATTTAAAGGAAATAAGCCCCTTTGACCATGCATAAGTGCGTCACTGACCACAAACTTAAAGTACGTAGATTGGTAGCAAACTATTTATAATTTCGATACGATAAAAAGCTTATTTAAAAAATACGTTGTTTTGAAGATCTACAGGGTGGCCATTATGTATGAAATATAGTAGTCTATGAAGTCCAGCAACAATCGTTTTATTGTGCACAAAATTCGGTGAACATTTAATTCGCGTTTTAGTTATGTGTGGATTGGAAATACATGAAAGATGCATTTCATAAGAATATTCAACGCGTAATTCGCCACAACTATGCCAAAATGTGGTCTTAAATTTTGTCAAAAGGATCCATGCCTGTAAACCTGGTCGTAGTATATATTACGGATATTATTAATTAAAATTGAACCAAGTTTTTGTCCTGTCCTGTCATTGAGCATTGGAAGAACCACATACAGGGTGAAAATTTGGTCTGAAACACTAAATACAGGGTGCCCATTCTGTATGAAATATAGTAGATATATATTTCGGTAAATATTGAATGTATATACAACATTTTTCTATATACAAGGTGTTTCAATTTTATTTCTCATAATAAGGCGGCATTCGGTTGTTTTTATTTTAGAAAACAAATGAGTAACGAAAAACAATTGAATGTTTTTAATAGCAGTGCACATTTTCATTAGGCTCATTGATAGAAATTTTTTTCTCTTTTCGTTGATATAACATGTTATTCTAATTAGATCAATAACATTAATTCAGGTATCCTACATCAAAATAAAACAAATGAACGTGTACGTTTCTGATTGAAGACAACACAAAATGAGCAGTAAAGTCGTTTTCATCGCAATGAAAAATATTCACCATTAACTGCATAACCTATCACAAAAAGCTTGAAATAAGAATTAAGTTTTTGTCCTGTCCTGTCACTGAGCATTGGAAGAACCACATACAGGGTGAAAATTTGGTCTGAAACACTAAATACAGGGTGCCCATTCTGTATGAAATATAGTAGATATATATTTCGGTAAATATCGACTGTATACGCAATGTTTCTATATAAAAGTTGTTTAACATTTTATTTCTCATAATATAAGGCAGCATTCCATTATTTTTATTTCAGAAAACAAATGAATAACGAAAAACAATTGAATTTTTTTCTTTTCAATGACGTAACACGTTAACACTCCCGTAGAAGAAATTAATTTTTATTTCAAGCTTTTTGTGATAAGTTATGCAGTTAATGGTGAATATTTTTCATTGCGATGAAAACGACTTTACTGCTCATTTTGTGTTGTCTTCAATAAGAAACGTACACGTTCATTTGTTTTATTTTGATGTAGGATACCTGAATTAATGTTATTGATCTAATTAGAATAACATGTTATATCAACGAAAATAGAAAAAAATTTCTATCAATGAGCCTAATGAAAAGGTGCACTGCTATTAAAAACATTCAATTGTTTTTCGTTACTCATTTGTTTTCTAAAATAAAAACAACCGAATGCTGCCTTATTATGAGAAATAAAATGTGAAACACCTTGTATATAGAAAAATGTTGTATATACATTCGATATTTACCGAAATATATATCTACTATATTTCATACAGAATGGGCACCCTGTATTTAGTGTTTCAGACCAAATTTTCACCCTGTATGTGGTTCTTCCAATGCTCAGTGACAGGACAGGACAAAAACTTGGTTCAATTTTAATTAATAATATCCGTAATCATATACTACGACCAGGTTTACAGGCATGGATCCTTTTGACAAAATTTAAGACCACATTTTGGCATAGTTGTGGCGAATTACGCGTTGAATATTCTTATGAAATGCATCTTTCATGTATTTCCAATCCACACATAACTAAAACGCGAATTAAATGTTCACCGAATTTTGTGCACAATAAAACGATTGTTGCTGGACTTCAAAGACTTTGGACTTCTATGGCAAGTGGCGCCATCTTGTTGAAACCAGAAGTCATGAAAACATGAGCCATACATAACCAGTTATCGTGCCCCTGTAGCGCATTTAATCATTTTCTTCCGCTACTATCTGAGTGACTGACATACAACGCATAGCCAAAACCACTGGGCCGTAAAGCTGAAATTTGGCATGTAGATTCCTTGGGGATTGGAGCAATAATATGTATAATATAAATAATTTCGGGGTTATGTTTAATGTTCCGGGTATTGTTCAAAATTTTTCTCTCCCAATTTTTTCACATTAATCAGTAATTATGAATGCTATTATACAAAAATCAATCCTCCTGAAGACTGGATTTGATCATTTTCAAGTTTGCCAGAGACAGAGAGGCGTGACCCCAGGGGGCATTGGATTTGACCCATTTTCAATAGGCTCCTTCGGGTAATTTAGGCGATCCTGAGTACATATGAGTATACAGAGTATAAGGTTGCACAGCCGAGAACATTGTATCAACTTTGCCAATTTGTTGCAAATTATACCTACGTTTTCATTTCCAATGGACGCAAAATTGACTGGTTCTGAAAAAGAACAAGTTCGCACTCCATACAAGGTATAAGCTACACAAGAATTGGGTGAAAATGATTACGATCGGAGAAATGAATTCTGCGAA
The DNA here is from genome assembly GCF_008802855.1 of Photinus pyralis. Taxonomy (NCBI): domain Eukaryota; kingdom Metazoa; phylum Arthropoda; class Insecta; order Coleoptera; family Lampyridae; genus Photinus; species Photinus pyralis. Next base: position 17,310,225 of record NW_022170596.1, read on the forward strand.
TTAATGCCCCACAGCATTGCTGGAGATCTTAATTTATCCAAAAACAGCTGCTTTAGCGACGAATGTGCTTTCTTCTTAAACGGTGTATAGTAATGATTATAAATCCAACCTTTCACACAAATTTCTTCTCTTGCACTAGCTCTCCAAAAAGGGTGTATACCTATATCTGTGTTGACAAAGACCAGTGACAGCAAAGGTACTTAATTCGTCACTGAATATTTTGATAATTTTTGACTGTTATAGTGGACATTAGTTTTAGAAGGACAAATACTTTCTTTCTCATCAAAGACAATTGTTGAAGGTTACGCTCGCCTATGTCACCTTTGTCAAAACGATGCCAGAAATATTTCGAATGCCCTTTACGTATACAGCTATTTTTACATTATCTTCCCTTTACCCATGCATTTAGCGAACGCTAAACTCAAGAAGTGCCATAAATAGCATCTTGACAAACATAGAGTAGAAAGTATTACTTAACATTCAACGAAAATAGAACACTTCTACAACATATCAGTGGAAAAAATTATCAGATCAAAATCCATCGCGATTATTTCATTAGGTACAGCGCTAATCCATTACAACACATTTGTAACGTAATAATAAATAAGCTAGCGATTAGAATTGTAACAATGGTATGACACAGATGTGACATTTAATCTTGGCTTTAAAATAGATTAAGTGCTTTACATAAAAGTCGTACCGACACGTTGTATTTACGAGTTAGAAATTTCGAAATCAATTACGTATAGGTAGGCACCTTTATCGGATGTTTTAAATGCCGTTTTTATTTTACTCTTGGCTCACTGATACGCATTGTTGGTTAATGTACAGCGGGTAACGACAGAGATATGATCAGTTAAAAAGCATTTTGGTAACCTAGTGTCTTTTAAAGAAGACATTTTACCATCATCCTTGACTTTAAAGCTGAAAGTTAAATTTGATACCATTTTAAGCTCGAACACTGTAACGAGAGAAAAAAGGTGATTAAATGGTGATTAATGAATATTACTAACCTCGAGAATCTACTTCCCTCCCTCCCGGAAAAACAAGTGTTATAATATGCAACTTTCGCATCCTTTTAAATGACTTTTATGGCGCTTATTACAATATGATCGTGAATAAAACTCCTTGTAATATATGAATCAAGGCAAGAAATGAGAGGAATCACTTTTATTTTCATTTTTATATCGCCCTAACTTTTTCCGATTTATTTCGTAATGATGACGTGCATCTAGGGAGAAATTGTGATTATAAATCTTATACGTATACTTACGTTTGTCCCATTTTGATCCTTGATTAGGCAAAACTCAAACATGAAGCTTGCTCAGTTTTAGCATCATTTTGGGAATTGATGACTATTAAATAAAACCCTAAACAAATAAATTAAAACATTGTACTGTCATTCCCGTCTAAAACTTCTAATGCTAAACCTGAATTACGTTTACAGCACGTAAATTTTCAACTACAGGGTGGCTCGCTCTCATCGTCGGCATTATTTCAACCTAACCGGTTTATACATCGATGATTAAATGCACATTCAATAAAAATTTCTGAAAAAAGAGTAAATAACTAAAACTAAAATTAAAAAAATTACACTACCACAACTCAACAATTTACAAGAAAAATTCACGGGTAACTAGATCTTGCTGAATTAACATATCTATGATGGCGATGCATTCAAATGGTTTTCTTTTTTTTTGTCTTCTATCTCATTTCGTAAAAATCCAATAGGGGGGTCCATAAAAAAAAGAAAGTAAGTAGTAGTCTGTAGATTCTACATCTAGCGTGTTATGGAAATTCTGATAACAGATTCAGATTCTACGAAAAGTGCCCAAAAATGTGCTAATGGGAACCGTCTTTTTCCTACCGTTTAAATGAGGGAAAATGAAAACGAAATTTGACATTTTCAGTCTTTTGGCCATACTTGAGTTACTTAGTTTGAAAGAAATTGCCTTTTTTTTGCATGTCCACCTCACTATTATGTAAATTACATTTATTTCATACTGTCCGGTAGATGTTCGATTACACTATCATTTTGAGTCCGGTAGGTGAGTTATTACAGCATCCGAGCCGGTAAGTGTCGCTAAGCAACACTTACCGGACTGTTATTTGTATACATCAAATTTGACATCTTCACACAATTAATTAAAAACCCCAACATAAATTTGGCTGTAATTCTTTATTTCAAACATTAACATTGATTGTAATGTAACAATTTGTATTGCTCTCAACACTAACGCCTGGGTTATTACTGGATGTCGAGTTAGTAATGTTTGATTCCTTCTGCTGTAGAACTTCAATGAAATTTTCGCCGCCTTGTATCAGTTGTATCATACGGGCAATCTTAACTGTTCCTTCTACCGAGCCTTCGATGTATTTTTCTGCCGTCGATCAGCTTTTCCATGCCCCATGACGCTTTAACACCGAAACCCAGGCAAAAAAATCTCAATTCAAAAACTTACTGCATCCAAACAGTATGCCAACATGACGTTTTCCTCTACTTGTTTCGCTCCATGTTCGTTCCTCCATTGGCAAAACACTTAGTACCCTTTTTCATACCTTGCGGTCGACTTCTTAGGAACCAACTTTTCGACAGGATTGTATCGGGAACAGTGGAACATCCCACAACGTTTATAGCGTCCATTTTTAGTGACAATTCAACTCATGTATAAAAAATCGCATAAGCCGCAGTGAAATTGTCACTTTGACAGCGGCAAAAGTTACCTGCAACTTTTCCAGCGACAAATGCACTAGTGGTTTTTTCACTTATTCATTTTCGAACCAATTATCGCATTATCCTTTCCCATATGACTAGTTTGACGTCTGTCAGTAATTGATTAGTTATGTGAATTTCTTGTTCGTTAAATTGTCCTGCCGAATTACACTCGAGGTTTGTATTTAAACCGAGTAAATTTGTGTTGTTGCAATTCAAATCTGTTGCCTTTTAGCAATTGAACTCGAAAAACTGTCAACCTAAAAATGCTCCACCTGCGGTGTCGCATTTTTATTAGTTGATAGTTTTTCTCGTCTAATTGCTAGGCAACAGATTTTCATTACCTAAACAACCCAAATTTACTCGGTAAAATACAAACCTCTTGTGCAATTATAAGTGAAAAAAATTCAATGTAAACAAACTACAAACTATAGCAACGGCCGTTGCCACAGAAACAAGGTAATGCGATTTTTACAATATAATGAAATTTTGTAATCTTTGAAATGAAATAATGATACAAAACAGACTTACAGTATGAAATAAAATACGTTACGATATACGTCCGGTAGTACTTGTAACAGTACTCGTTTAAGACATTCTTGACTCGGCTCCTGACGTCGCCTCGTCCATAATGTCTAACTCGTACTGTTACAAGTAACCTACCGGACTTATAACGTAAATAACTAATAAGGAAGGTTTTTGGAGGAGCTAAATGATGACAAAAAATATACAGGGTGTTCCATTTAAAAAAGAGATTTTTTAATATGAAGTTTTGCAACTTTGGACCTACCAAAAAAACACCCTGTAAGCTATTTTTTAATGTTTCATAGTAGATGTATTTATTTGATTTTTACTTAACCCAGGATAAGATATAAAACCTGGAATCAAAATTTAAGTAATAATAACTGACGCTTGCAAATGCCCAATTTTTTTTAAAAATCGAATTATCTTTAAAATTACTAGCTTTTCGGATATTAACCATATAATAAAAAAGACATACAATTACACGTAGAATTCAAAAATGCATTCAAATACAGGGGGTTCTATTTAAAAAAATGTACCAATTGGGCGCCCTACTTTGTAGGCGCACCCTGTATAATTCCAAATATTTTTAAAATGTGGAGAATATTCAACCATATCATAATACAAAAGCACTCTATTGAAAAATCTTATCTTGGATTCGTACTTTCAGGTTACTTTTGTATGGCAGGCCTTCAAAGATTTATTGCTAAGACGTCTGAAGCAATAGGTATTCTAAAAAAACTTCCAAAATCTCCAAAACGCTTTAAAGTAAATGTTCTAATAGATTCTAGATCGTATTCTAAACGATATGAAGACTCTTGAAAACTTTTCAAATCTAAGAGTTTTGAATAATCCCAAAGATTAAAGAATCATAAAAACTATTAAAATGTCTTGAGGCACTCAAATATTATTGAACACCTGTAAAGAACCTTAATATGCTCATAAGGTCTGTTACAAGCACCGACGTTAAAAACTAATAAAGAGTCTTGAGGTCTTAAAATAATAAGGCTCGTGAGATTAAAAACCTCTTAAAAACTCATAAAACTTCTTAAAGGCTCTCGCACAGTAAAATTCTATCAAAGGTCATTAGTCACCCTGTATAAATAGGTAACACTAAAAAATCTCTCAAAAGACATTCCAAGCTTTTAGAAACTCTGAATGGCTCATAAGATCTCTTTAAGGGCCTTAAAAGTTCGGTTTTCAATAAGGCTTAAAGACTAAAGACCCGTAAAGGTTCCTAAAATGTGTATCAAAGATTGCAAGGCCTTTTGGAAACCGTTGACAACCTTTAAAGATGTTCAAATATTGATAAAAATAACCTTAACTCTTAAATGTTGAAGGCTTCTGAAGATTCTTAAATACCTTTTAGCATTCTTGAACGTTATTAGAGGCTGAATCTTACTGAGATGAAATAATCTTCTAAAAGCTTACTCTTGGGGAGTAAACATTTCGTGATTCATGAAGGCTGTTAAATACTCTTATTTTAAAGTTCTTAAAGGTTTCCAGAGATCTCAACAGGCCGTTAAGGACTAATACAGTCCTCTAGCTAAACCCCTTCTGTAACTTTAAAGATAGTAAGTAGGGTTTAATAAAAACAAGGGGTTCAAGAGTCTTTACATGCGAGTTTATACACAGGTTAATAGTATCTTTGAGGTTAACTAAAAATCTGTTGAAAAAGAATCTGAACCCGGCTAATTTGTGAGGTGGAGGGTGGAAGGAATCAATGGAGGCAACGTGGTTTTTGGTAAAAGCTAATATTAAGAAGTGAAAATGAGTAAACGTTAGATCGAGGAAATTTAGCGACAGAGTGTCGGGTACCTTTTTTAGGGTAAATTTTACATTGGGATGGAGATCGTCTAGGAGGTTGTAACAAGCGGTGTTGCCTCTAAAAATGTATCAATTTTAAGTAATTTTCAACATGTAGGTAACCACTGCTCTGCACTTTCATACTTAGGGAGCTATTTAATTATAATCCACCCATTAGTCGTCCAATGATGGCATGGCTGTCGAAACATGTAGTGCCTTCTAAACCCTTTATCAACTGTCCAGTTTTACATTTTTAACAATTAATAAATAGTATGGGGTAGGTTTTCCTGGATTCTATACTTTTTCGAGTCTTAATAATTCGCAGATTATTTGGCTTCCTAAATGTAGATATGCAGAGTCACACCGTCTACACTGTGAATAATGTAGCGCTTAGGAACACACATTGGCGTCTGTCCACCAGACATTGCCTTGCCCAGATGGAAGCGTAGATATATGTGATATATTCCATTATTTCCATCTGTCTCAATTCTCCAGAAAAACCTATACCTACTATTAACGAGTCAGCACCCCTGGCGAATTAATGTTTTTCAATTTGCGCTATTTGTTTACTCGCGGACGTGTCACGTGTTATAAAAACCATACCACTAACTATAGCTTGCAATAACCATTCCATGTGAAAGAATCACTCGTTTGTGGATGTGATGAAATATTTTGTTTGACCACTGCTGTTTGATTAAATAGTATCTTTCTCATTTACAGAACCATCACATCCGCCCGATGGAGACGAAGCGGAAGACACGAACTCTCGAGCGCAGTATGTGTCTGCAAACTGTGTTGTGTTTACTCATTACCAAGGTGATGCTTCTAGTGTAGTAGATGAACATTTTTCCAGAGCGTTAGATAAGACTTCACAAACTAAAGGTATGGTACTACTTGTGTTATGCAATTGAGCAATGGCCAATGTTATAATGGATTGCATGTCTGTATCTATGAAATTTAATGTATTGGTATTATTGTAAAAATTCTCATTTACATTCTAAAGACATTTGAGGTACGGGTTTTGCGTAGGAGCACTCATTTGGCCAATACAGGAAAAATTTCCATTCTCACCTTTACGATTTTTATCTAGATTGAACAAGATTACGTACGTTTAAATTTAAATGCCGGTGATAACTTGCGCAGAAATAAACGTACTACCAGTTGTTACCTACCCGAGTGCTAAATATTAAAATCTTAATAATCAAGCAGATTAATCTCATCCAAACTCATCATATTGGATTTTTAATTTCGCACGTGGAGGATCATGTTAATGACGATACCATGTTAACGTTATTTCATAATTTACATAAAGTGCATATAAAAAAGGAAACTTAGCTTATAAATATTGAATATTCGTTACAAGCAAGGAATGAGATTCTTCCTATAAATAAAACAAAATTTATTGTCTAGAATGAGATCTTTATCAGGCACGTTTACAAGGCAGATATTTCTTTGAGATAATGTAATCAAGGCAACCATTACATTTATAGAAATAATTAATAGCAAGAAGAGACATAAATAAAATTTTATTTCATTCGGTAATAGTTCTCGACTCGTGCAATAAATAAAATAATATATTAATTTAAAGTTATAATGGTTTCAAATACATATATCGGCTATAAAAAAAACTATTAATAACTGAATTTATTGTTTTCTATACAAATTATTTTGATTGGGATGTTTTCAAAATTACCACATTCCTCATATTTTTATTGGTGGCCTGTCTATGGACAGATTTTGCTATGGCCACAATTAATTAGTAGCATCAGGAATTTCAGCTTTACCGTACGCATTCTACTATTTAGCTTACTATTTTCAATTTTGTATTCTTTTGATGTGTTTTATACGATCCTACGGCTAAGCGTGCGAAATTTATTTGAGATGGTCAAGTACGTAAATGTATCTAATCGTCATTTGTTTTATATGTTCTAAAATTCCCATTTTCTGGACGACAGGATGTTGCGTTAACGGAGGCACGTAAATACAGTTGTCACACTTTGACGTACCTACTTACATACATACGTAAAGTGTGCGTTGTCAAGAGAACCAATTTGACTTCAACATGGCAACACCAGCGTCAAGTATAAACCTGTCGCCAGGAAAGATTGCCGGTGACAGAACACTTGATCCTGGTCTACAATGTATGTTTTTCTAAAGATGTGAGCGACTTCCGGGATAGTATCGTGTCAATGTTAAACAAAAAGACTTGAATTATCGGAGTAACAATAAAGTAAACTTTGGCATTGGTATATTCTTCGGCAACGACACAGGTACTGTAAATAAAATCAGATGTATTGAAGCAATTTACAAGATCGTTAACCTCTAAGGTGTGATACTTGCATTTAGGATTCCGGAACAAATATCTAACAAACTTCGTATAATTAGGTCACAGGTAAAATCAACTGTTTGGTGGAACTGAAGTAGAATTCTCAAACCGGTAATGTAGAAACATCATCGCGTCGTTTTTGACTCTTGCGAAAACGGGGGGTCCAAATAAAACTGCTAAATCGTCCACTTACTCGTCGGTAATGCGTAAATATCCAAGTAGGTCAAACGTAAAAGGTAATCCAAGAAAAATAACGATAAGAAAATTTGTGAGAGAGAGAGGCGAGGAACGAGAATCGTTTTGATGGAATCACCTAAATATCAAAGAGAGAAAGCGAAACTCACTCCAAAAATAATTATAGTAAATCCAAAACACCAAGTCATTTTTAGGCAGACACCCCTAAAAACCGCCCCTGGCCGTGGGAACGAACTCACGAACAGGCGCAGGTATAATAGCGTATTTTTTATTTTTGCGCTAAAAATTTTTTCGTATATTAACAATCTTTTGAAAGCCTTAAGGTAACGTTATTGAACAGATAGAGCTAAGTGTACCGTGCATACGTATATACGATGGAGGGCACAAGAAAAGTCGGACACTCTGTTGATTTCAACAGGATGGTGCACTCGCGCACAACGCCCCAATCGTTCGAGAATACATGTCGGACAAATTTTCCATTTTCCAGGAAATTTGTGCGATAAGTACGATTAGGGCGGTTGTGCGCGGCTGCACAATCCTATTGAAACCAACAGTTTTCGACTTTTGTTTCTTTGTGTGCGGTACATCGATTCATTCGTAATAAAAGAAATGCTACTCAGTACTCAATATACAGTAGGTATGTACTTTATGGGTCATATAAAAAAATAAAGTTGATAATGATTTGTTTGAAACGAAACGTTGTATTAAAAATGTCTCAACGGTGTCTTGCAGAGCTCAAAAAATGGAAATGAGTAAGTGTTTTTCATTTTTTTGTATCTGTTCAAATGACATACTATAAAAATAAAATTGAAATCCGCAAATTTCGAGTTTTTAGAGAATATCTTCGAAAGTAATCCGAATTTTCTTGTCTTTCAACACTTTAATTGCGCCTCTTTTCTCCAATTTGACCATCGTCGTATCTTATGGTTTTTGGGGGTCCCTATGATAGACATCCTTCTCTTGGAGACAGTGTGTAACAATCGATAGACAGATAACATTAATTAACCTCATTTAAGATTCATATAAACAAAATTTAATTTTTTTGTAACGAAGGGTATTACAACAAACTATTATTTCCAAAATGCAGATTAAATAACGCTTGTTTATACACCAACAAAACATATTAACGACAAATTGAGAAGTAACAAAGCATATATTTTGAATAGGATTAGGAGAAATACATAACAAACTTTATAATTTGTAATAGTATCTGATTTTCTCGGAGTTATAATTTACATTTTCTCAATGCCACATTTGATGATGGAGAAGACGATTTCACAGGAATTTCCATCAGCCTTGTGCTCATTGTAACACTTTTCCGCAATTTCTTTTGTGAATCCTTTTACTTCCTGTCCAATTTTTTCAGCATTTATTTGCTTCGTGATAAGGTCGTAATATCCTAAATGTGTCCAAGTACATTCTGCAAAACATTTAAACTTGGGGCTTTCGGGAAACTGCATTGTTAACAATGCATCGTATAGCACCTTTCGGTCCAACCCACTTTTAGCTAAACATTCCGCCCTAAAAGGCTCTATCGTACGTTCCCACGATGTTATGAATCCCGCTGGTACATTGAATTTCTAAAAAAATAATTAACTTATATACGAGTAAAAGTTAACTGATACTTACAAATAATGCATTACATGTAGAAAACAAGGCTAGCACTACGATTAAAGATTTCATTGTAATAAAAATCAAGCAACACAATCAAATTTGATATGAGTAAACCCTTTATAGGCATACGCAACAGCCTTATCTGATTACTCCAATATCTATCGTTATCAATATCATTGTAAGCGCTACAATTACAGTTACCGTATACTGGGTGCTTTTAAAACGATCGACCCTTCATAACTTGAGAACGGAATGTAGTATCACAGCACAGATATACGTATATCTGTGGTAGTATTGTCATAGGGTTCTATAACTAAACATATCACCACTGTGATATACAGCAGACTGTAAAACCTCTAACCTCATGTGACACATCAAGTACCTAAAGCCTTTTCACTATTGTTGTTCATCTGATGTGAAAATAATATGACACTCAGGTTTAGATATAATGATTATTTTGTTTGTTTGGACATACGTAATACGAGTACCATACTAGTCGCTTGATAAGAGTAGTACTTAGATATCAATTTCGGACTTTGAGCTACAATAACAAACAACTGACAAGCTACGCACAAACATATACTAATAGTTAACAGAAAACATTAATACATCTGTTAGAATCACAATGCATTTGAACTTTAAATGCACGCTATAGTATTTTGTTTTAAATTGACATTCAAAAATTTGAAAAATCAAAATATTTCAAAATTGTTTACTAGTAATTCACGAGAGCAGATCCCGATATGATACAATTGTTAATATTATCGAATTATCAATATTACCTACAGATTGCACTTGAACCAGCCAAAAATTCATCGCAATTAAGAGGACAATAATACAATGTATAGAAATTTTACTTGAAACTATAAAAATCCTTTAGACTTGTGTCAGCGCAGGGCATTCGGAAGGAGATTGGTATAGCCTTTCACCTCGTCCTGACTGTGCCGCCTCCTATAGATACATGATTTAGCGGTAAATGAAATTTGGCAACTGGTATGCAGAAACTTCGACTACAGTCATAAAGCGAGTTTATCGTTATTATTTTGAAATTAAAGTAACAACCAACAGTCAGGATGGTTAAGGGCATACTAGTTGTGCTAGTTCCTGACCCTCTGGTGTAGCAAGCTGTAAACCATACGAAGTTGGAAATTCTCGGTCGAGGGCCATTCCTTGGCATCATGGCAATGAGGGTTCTTTCCTCGATAGTTTCCGTTTCCCCCTTTTAGACCTTTTTTTAAAATTGGCGGTCGGTGCCCGTCAGCATCTACAGCTAATACTTCGCGAGGGAAAGGTCGTCATAGGGCTAAGATTCTTTGGAGATACCGCAACCAAATGCAGTTTGGTTTTCTTCTATTGTGTATGCTTTTTCAGATAATATTTCTAACAAAAATTTTTCTCGCAGCGGTGCCAAATGGAGCAACTGTAAGCAAAAGTACTAATTATTTCATAATTAATTATCACTTACACGGAAGATTCGCCTTCGAAATATTACCTCCATAATACTCGCCCTGGTAAAGTATCGACCGGAAGATTCGCCTCTATTTGATTCCAGACTCTTAACGGATAGTTTTGAATTTGAACTAATTATTTTAAAATTTATCAAAATACGGGTTGCATCGCTGGTATCAAAACTAATTTGTGTACTCCTTGATATAGAAAGGCTGATTGCATCCAACCTCCCTTGCCATAGGAAATCTCTATAATGGATCAGGTCGGTAACAAAAGCTTAAAAATACAAAAAGTTGTATATATTTTTCGAAAAAACTAATCATGTTTTTCATATATTTGTGGTAGTTAATAATCAAAATAAAATCTCCAATTCTAGTTGCGCGTTCAGTTGTGCAATAAAATAAAAATGGAGAATTCTAAGTGATCACCTGTACAGCTAAATTAACCGCCTTACAATTTCCGTCAGAGAATTGATAACCTTACCTTTAAAGATGTTAATTCATTTGGGCACTTAAATGGAAAAGATACTTGATTCGCGGTGATTGAAAAACAATACAATACTATACCTCTAAATCAAACTGCTAAACATACGTAAAGCCCCAGGATATGACCTCATCACTGGAGAAGTACTAAAACACCTCCCTAAGAAAGCCATTATTCTCCTAACAACTATATTTAACGGCATGCTTCGGCTAGCATATTTCCCTACAATCTGGAAATACGCAGAAATAATCATGATCCATAAACCTGGAAAACCGCCACAAGAACCGTCGTCTTATAGACCCATTAGTCTACTACCTATCACAAGCAAGGTTTTTGAATGACTCTTTCTAAAGAAACTATATAAAGATCATGATCTCTCAACACTACTCCTCAACCATCAATTCGGATTCCGAGAAAAACACTCCACAATCCAGCAAGTCCACAGAATTGTCAACACAATATCCAGTAGTCTTGAAGAAAAGAAGTTTTGCAATGCAGTCTTCCTTGACACCTCTCAAGCTTTTGACAAGGTTTGGCACAGAGGCCTAATATTCAAGCTAAAGAACGCGCTATCCCACAACTACTTCCTACTCCTAAAATGATATATATCATACAGACACTTCTCTGTTAAACATTCAGACCAATATTCTAAGTTTTACCCTATTAAATCTGGAGTTCTCCAGGGTAGTGTGTTAGGACCGCTGCTTTTCCTCATTTACACCGCAGATATACCTCACTCTGCCAACACGGAAATCGCGTCTTTCGCTGATGACGTTGCAGTCATCGCCAACCAAACGAGAACCCTATAAACGCCTCCGCGGACTTACAAACCCACCTCAACGTACTTCAAGACTGGTACACTAAATGGCGGACAAAAATCAATACAACAAAGTCAGTGCAAATTACATTCACCATGAGACGAGAAGTATGCCCGCCTGTAACGATGAACAATGAGAGAATTCCTACAGCAACAGACGTAAAATACCTCGGCCTTCATCTAGACCAAAGGCTCACATGGAAAAAACACATACAGTCCAAAAGAAATCAACTAAACATAAAATTCCGACAAATGCAATGGCTCCTAAGTAGAAAATCAAAACTTTCGCTGAACAACAAAATATTACTATATAAAGCTATGCTGAAACCCATATGGACATACGGTATTCAACTCTGGGGATGCGCAAAACCGTCGTCGATAAATAGCATCCAAAGATTCCAATCTAAAACTCTAAGAGCAATTGTAAACGCTCCATGGTACGTGAGTAACCAAACACTCCACAATGACCTGAAGATTCCCTTTGTGACAGCTGAAATACTGAGAATAACGAACTCGTACAACAAGCAGATAGCCAACCACACAAACGACCTAATAGACCAACTATACACCAATGGCCCAACCACAAGGAGACTGCACAGAACATGGCCCCCGGACTTAGTACACCAATGAAATAGCAACTGAGAGAGAGAAACAATACTGATTGTTTCCTTTGCAGATTAAACACAAACAACACATTTACTAAATACTCCGTATAGATGTAGATTGTAAATGAGCAAATGTCGAATTAAAAAAAAATGTTTTATCTGCCATAGTTTCGTCGATCCGTTAGAAATTGTCGACAAGACAGAGTTTTTCTAGGTCAAAGATCGTATATACTTTTCATGTAAATTCCAGAAATGGACAATGACACACAAAATATAGGTTGATTTGTGTTACGTCTGGCCCAGATTCGAAGAGATCTCCTTATCCAATTGATACTTCCTCAGCTTTTCTTAATTCAAGGTGAATTTTGTTGATACTGCAACTGAAACTGGGATTTTCACGATTCAACTTTGTCTGCGTTTTCCGTTCAGCACAAGGGAACCACCGTAAACCAGACGTTTCGCTCACATCTTAAGCCACTGCGTTCTAAACAAGTCTGCTTATCGCCTTTAAAACGACTCGCGCCTACTATCCGTATGAAGCGGTACATATGCAATTTTACCTCCATATACAGTGTGTCCCAGGTAGGACGCACCATAGGTAAATGGCAATGTATTTTTTTCGCGAAGGATTCGCGAGGTCTTTGAAATGAGCGTTCAACGTGCTACTCCGATCTTTTTCTAGCATCAGGCAAGCGCAATAACGTACGTTTAACGCTAACTTTAAATACAAACCCAATGCCTGCTGGATCCTTCGCGAAAACATACATTAATTATGTTTCCCTATGGTGCGTCCTCCCTGGGACACACGGATAAAATTCTAAAAATTTAAACGACGTCGCGTGCGCTCACTGCAAGAAGCAGTATCGATGATAGTAATGTTACTTTTTCGAAAGTGTACTAATATGGTGAAGTTTTCCGAAGGCAAATCTTCATAGGGCGAACCTCCCCGATGCAAATATGGCGCGGACGAGTTTTTCAAGATGAATTTACCGCACGGGTTGTCGACATATGGAAATGAACCGCGTTTTTTAAATGGAAGACCTCTATACTTTGCTAAATCTTGAATGATAAAAAATTACTAATGCATAGCCGTACTCAAGTAGGCACATAATAAGAACACTTATGACGCTTAACTTATGATATGACTAACACTACAAACCGAATCTCCGTTTTCAAGATTTTAAATTTATTATTTAAATTTTCGACCCCGTCGACAGGTAGGTGTCTCCCAGACGTTCCATTTTCTCTTTGAGGATACCCTCTTCCGACACTAACGCACTGTAGAGTTGTCTAGCGATTCTTGCAGGGCTTCTGAGAATATTCTAGGGGAAATTAAAAGTCACGGTTTATGCAAGAAAATTATGAATGGACGAGCGGATTATTGTAGAATCTGCAATAATTATAGGTGTTGTATTTATATATTACCTTTGCAATTTTGTTAAAAATGTTAACATTCATATTCTAGAATGTCGCTAACCTATCCTGGGGGTAATTACACAGGGCATCTTTGAAGATAAATATAATATGAAAGTTAGTCTTTGGAAATCTGAACAAAAATTGCAGGGGAGTCTAAATAGTTTCTAAGAGTTGAAAAAAGATTGTAAAAGACTCTAAGAAGATCTTAAAGTTTTTAAAGGATCTGATAGTTCTGCAGGTTCTAAAAGTTTAGATGTATAATATTCATGATTCTAGAAAACATTTAAAAACATGCTGAAAAGGTTCTAGAAGGCCTCTAAGATGATTTTAACATTTCTAAAAGTATATGTGAACATTCCAGGATGATCGTATATTCTAAGAGAATTTTGATCCAATTCTACTAAAAGTTCTGCCCTGGGTTCGGCAGATTTCAGAAGTTCTAAATATTCTAAACTCTAAAGGAGTTAAAGATTCTGCTCTAGTAAACATTTTTCTAAAATTGTAAGGATTACACTAGGGTCTGAAGATTCTAAAAAAATCCGCCGAAAAATGTACCACTCCTAAGGAGATGGTAAGAAAATCGAAAGATTCTGAAGATTCTAAGTGGTAACATGTAAATGAAGGTGTGAAAGAACGTCATGTCATCGTCAACTATTATTTGCTGTAAATTCAATTATATTGATATATAATGATATTAAACGGAAACAGAAGTACCTAAGTTTTAAGTAAATATTGAAACCAAAACTTATGACCTAATCAAACTATTTCTCAGAAATGGAAGCTGTAGAAAAAGTAAAGCGGTTAAAGTTTTAAAATGTGGTCAGCGCAATTATGCAAGGAAACGCATATCCGGTTTGAGGACCTAACTGTTTCGGAACGAATTTTCCTGCCTTTCGCACTTGCGGTCGTGCTGCAAACAAAGTGCTCATGCGGGAAAATTAACCTTCCGAACTTGTTAGGTAAATAACTATTTTTGCCAAGGTGTAACTAATAAACTTACTGCCTATATTTAATAATATACGTAAAAGCACAGATAATGGGTATTTTATCTGTGGTAAAAGGGATACTTTGCGTATATGTAGCAGTAGGGGCCAGTAACAACATATAAAAAATCAACATTCGTGCACGCTGTGCTTTTTTGACCATATCTCATTAATCGTTTAAATTACGAAAAAATTGTTTAAACAAAAGTTGAACATAAATAATAAATCACGAACAGTGATGTTTCTTAATACCTAAAATATTTAAAAAAGATGCTTTATGTGTCCTCCTTCTATTTGCGCACAGAAAATTCAGCCCCTTAAGTCAAATGTAGGAAAACAAAAATATTTAAATTAAGGCAAAAATCAACTCTATTTCAAAAACACTTAGTTTACGGACCTATGCTTATTAACACTTTTTGGTTTCTTTTCATGACTACTGTTACAAAAGCGAAAAGCGGACTGTAATTTTGATTAATCTTTTAGTGATAAAATAATAAAAAAATGACTTACCCCCAAATATTTTGTCTTTATGATCTTTACACAAATTAAAGGATCGGAAAGAAAGGATTTGTGTGAAATTGACGTATACAAGTATCACAATAATTAATACAAAATGAAATTGAACTTGATGCAGTTGGCGTGTGTATCGTTGAACGAATATTCGGCAAGTGAGTTTTAAAACTGCACTCTGCGCTGCACCTAGAGATAATAAAATAGGCAAAGCGATAAAATAAATTTTAAATTTTATATTTAACATACTACCCCCCAATTTTGAAAAAAATTAACAATATTTTGCAAAATGAGAAAAAATAAAAATTATTACAATTAAATTATTATTGGCGATATTTACACCCCTGGCAAAGGGCAAAGTTTTACCAGAGGACGCGTGTATACTCCCTGGTTAGTTCGAATTTCGGCAATGCGGGCAATACCGTCAGAACCTAAAAAAAGTTTGTTCACTCTCGCTAGTTTCCAATGCATAGGCGGTAAATTTTTTTCTTTTACTAAAACCAGGGTGCCTATGTTGATAGGGTTTTCTTTATCAATCCATTTTGTTTTTTGATGCAGAGTATGTAAATATTCCAAACTCCAACGCGACCAACAATCATGGTGTAAGCGTAATAGTAACTGATAGCAATCTAAACGGTTTAACTTTAAATGTGACATGTCGGGATCTGGAATAGTTGTTAATGGTTCGAGAGACAAAAATTGTCCCGGCGTCAAAACAGCAAAATCATTTGGATCGGAACTCATTGCGCAAAGTGGCCTCGAGTTTAATAAACCTTCAATTTGTATTAAGACCGTGTTCAGTTCCTCATATGTTAACAATTGCGAGCCTATAACTCTGGAGAGATGTGTTTTTACCGATTTAATCCCGGCTTCAAATAAACCTCCAAAATGAGGAGCGGAGGGAGGGTTGAAAATCCATTTAATTTGTTCTTTTTCAGAAGCGTTTTTCATTATATTTATAAGATATTTATTAGCGCCGACAAAATTAGTGCCATTGTCGGTAATTATTTGTGAACATCTACCACGTCGTGATATAAATCGGCGCAAGGCACAAAGAAAATTTTCTGAAGATAAATCTGTGACTAATTCAATATGAATCGCTTTAGTGGCGAAACAAACAAAGACGCAAATGTACGCTTTAACTTTCTTAGCACCGCGGGTTTTTCCAATAGTAACAAAATATGGACCCCCAAAATCTATTCCGACGACGGAGAACGGTTTTGCGCGAGTTATGCGATCTGCTGGCAAATCTCCCATCGGTGGTTGAGCTGAAGATGGATTCAAGCGCCAGCATTTTAAGCACTTTAATAATACGTTACGTATACATCTACGAGGCGATAATATCCAAAAATTTTGTGACAACAAAAAATGTAATGTCTGTAAGCCCGGATGGCAATTTTTTATATGCGCATCCAAAATAATTAGATCCGTTAAACGACTTAAACGAGGTAATATTATTGGAAATTTTTTGTCGTAATTTAACAATGAGTTTTTTAGGCGACCTCCTACTCTTAAAATTGAGTTTTCATCTAAAAAGGCACTTAGTTTTCTTAATTGTTTGGAAGGTAATTTATTATTTAGAAGTTTATGGATATCTTCTGAAAATGATAAAGACTGTTGGCGTTTGATAAGTACTAACAAAGCGGAATGTAGATCAAAATTATTAAAATGAGCAGTTTGTTTATTACGCGAAAACTTTGTATTGAAAATGAATCTTTGAACGTAAGCTATAATTCTAAGAATTTTATCTAAAGCTGAAAATTTCTCAATAAGATTATCAAAAGCGTTAATGTTTTTGAAAACTGAAAACACTGTTCTACGTTGCTCCTTACTTATATCGGTAGTACAAGGTCATGGTGTTTTATCAATAGGCCATTCGGCTAACGGCAATAACAAGAATTTAGGTCCACAGACCCATTCTTTACAATTCATAAAATCTGCAGGCAACAAGCCTCGCGATGCACAATCAGCTGCATTAAATTCGGAAGGCACGTGATACCAATGTGCGTTCGCCAAGCTTTCTTGTATTAACGAAATGCGGTTCGATACAAAAGGTTTCCATCTATGCGGAGGTGAATTCAACCAATGCAAAACCGTTGTTGAATCAGTGAAAGCAAAAATATTTTCAAAAATTACTTTTTTATCAAAAGCGTTTAAAACAAAATTTGTTAATCTCGTGAGTAGTAAAGCTGAACATAATTCAATTCTTGGAATAGATAAAGGTTTAAGCGACGTTACCTTTGATTTTGCACAAAGCAGGTAACTTTTTATGTGATCAAAATAAACCACTCGTATGTAAAGACAAGCAGCGTAGGCCTTTTGTGAACCATCACAGAAGCCACACAAATCAAAATGATCAGCATCCTTTGAATATATGAAACGTGGAACCTGAAACGACGATAAACTACTTAACTGATTTTTATAATTATCCCATTGATTGAGAATATTTTTTGGCGGCAGGTCATCCCATTCCAGTTTTAATTTCCACAGTGTTTGTATTAACAGCTTGGCGATCAAAGTTACGGGTGTTAAAAGACCCAACGGGTCATAAATTCTAGCGAGATCTGATAAGACATTTCTTTTGGAGCACACGTTATGAACCGGAGTAACGGAAAAGAAAAACGTATCGGATGGTGGATTCCACCTTAAACCCAAGATTTTAATAGCGGTATCATGTTCAAAACCATACGTAAATGATTGATCTTGATGATCTTTAGGTAAATGATGTAGAAATTCATTACTATTGCTTGCCCATTTTCTGAGCTCAAATCCTCCACGACGAAGCAAAGAGATTAATTCCGATTTCAACTTTAAAGCTTGTTCCAAACTATCACATCCCGTAACTACATCATCCACGTATATATCTGAAGATAAAATTTTGGAAGCTAATTTAAAATTATTTCCTTCATCGTGCACTAGTTGCCTGATAGTTTTGAGTGCGAGATAAGGTGAAGAACTAACCCCAAAAGTTACAGTTTTTAGAATGTACTCGCGAAGAATTTCTTCTGGGGAGAAGCGCCAAAAAATGCGTTGATAATTATTTGCGTGAGTGGGATTTAATAATATTTGGAGGTACATACTTTTAATGTCTGCCGTAATTGCTACAACATGTAATCTAAAATTTAGAAGAATTATTTGGAAATATCTTTTTGAAGTTTCGATCCTATTAAAAGCGTATCATTAAGCGAAATGTTGTTTGAATCTTTTGTTGAGGCGTCAAAGACTACTCTGATTTTAGTAGTAGTTGATTGAGGTTTTAAAACACAATGATGTGGAAGAAAGAATGCGTTATCATTTTTAGTAGCGGCTAATTCCATAAAATTATTATTTAAATAATCGCGCATAAAATTGCAGTATTGCTTTTTAAGTTCAATATTGTTCATAAGACGTTTTTCTAGAGAAAAAAATCGTCTCAAAGCCGGTATTTTTGAATTTACAAATGTAGGTTCGCACGGATAATGCTTAAACGGTAATGAGACGACATATCGTCCGGATTCTGAACGGTAAGTAAGTTTATGATAAATGTTTTCACATTTTTCTTCTTCTGAACTAAGCGGGTTTCCAAAATTAATATCTTCTAATTCAAAAAATCTTTTGATCATCGTTTCTGAAGGTGTATTTTCAAAAACACAGAAAGTTTGCGCATATTGTAAGGGTTGTACCACCGGAGCTGTACCTACTAGAATATACCCAAGACTGGTTTCCAGAGCTGTACATCCCGACTCGGAAATCTTATTGCTACCAATAATTTGGCCAAATATTTCTGATCCGATGATACCGTCGATTTCTCTTGGAATATAAAATTGTTCGTCAGCGAGAGGTAAATCGGTTAAAAACGGCATAGCGTCATGATCAATAGTACAAGATGGAAGCGAATTAGTAATGTTTTCAACAACTAGCACTTCGGCGTGAAAACTGACATCTTTAGTAAAATGTGGGAAAAATAATATTTGGGTGCGACCCAATACCTTTAGTGCATTAGAACCGACTCCTTTTAAAGAAAAACACACTTTAGTTGCATGCAATCCCAAGCGTTTACAGCATTTGGCAGTTAACAAATTAGACTGACTACCACTATCAATTAATACGCGAATGTTGTGAAAATTATTAAATTTGTCTTTAACATTGACAATGGCGGTTGATAAAACTACTGAAGTATTTTGAGCGACTTTTGGCTGCGGTAAACGTAAAATTGAACACAAACTTAAAACTTCCGCAGATGGCTGTTCTTCGTTGGTGATGGTTGGACTCGAAATATGAGCGGTTTCTAGAGGTTTTCTATCAGATGGTGGCGATTGAGTATTAAAATTATTATCGTGCAACAAAGAATGATGCTTACGATTGCAATATTTGCAAGAAGAAGTAGACTTACAATATTTAAATGGATGGTTACTCAAACAATTGACACAAAGTTTATTCTGTTTACACAGATAGTACCTTTCTTTAGGCGTCTTATTTTGAAAGACCGGACATCTATATATTAAATGTTCTTCAGTTTTGCAAAAAAAGCAGGGGCGTTTGTTGGTAACTGTATTATAACAAAAGGTTGTTTTATTAGGACGACTTTGGAAATTGTTAACATTAGAGTCATTAACCGATTTGACTTTATTAGTGCGAGTAGAAACAGTTATAGATTCGTAAGCTACGCATTGTTTTTTCAAAAAATTCATAAGCTCGTTAAAAGAGGGCATTTCTGTAGAACCGTGTTGCGTTTCAAAGCGCGTTACTAAATTTATGTCCAATCTTTTAAACAACATTTGTGCTAAGATAAAAGACCACTGGTCTACTGGATAGCCCATATTTTGAAGCGCGGCGAGATTTTCATTAAAAGTATCAATTAATTTTCTTAATGCGGACGGGGTCTCTCCGTTTAAACGCGGTGCCCCTTCTATTTCATTCCAATGAGCGGTAGACAAAATTCTTTTATTGGAAAACCTAGTTCTTAAAGCGTTATATGCCACAGTATAATTAGAAGACGTTAACGGATAACATTGCATTAAACTCTTTGCTGTTCCTTCTAATACTGATAAGAGATGTGAAAATTTTTCGATACTAGATAAGCGAGCGTTATTGTGGATTAAAGCGTCAAACACATCTATAAAAGTATTAAAGTTTTTAATATCGCCGGAGAACGTGATTAATTTGAGTTCTGGCAATTTTACTCGTGGAGCACTGCCAGTGTGTTCAGATTCGAGGATGTTACTGCGCGGTTGAAGAAAAATAGGTTCTGGTCATTTATAACTTTTTAACTTGTTTTCTTTTAGTCATCACATTTCCTGAAGCGAAAAACCAGTATGAAGTGTAATTTCCGTGTTCAACTGCTTAAAATCAAACAAAATTCAAGTTTTGGGATTATTAATTCAAGTTTTTCACGATAACCGTTCGAGATAAGACGAAAGTTATGAGAACTGAAAAGATATAGTTTTTTATGTTCTTTAAGTAATACCCTAATATGACTGGACTATATAGTAGTAAATATATCAAATTTAATCCAAATTTATATCGTTGATTAATTGATTTAAAAAAATTTAAAAACTAAGACATCCTATTTAATGTAATAACGTAGTGTATATTAGTTGACATCCGGAAAATCTGGAAGCAGACAAATAATGCAAATATCGCGGAGGACATTTATTTATGGATCTGGAAAACAAAAGACCAAATAATTGCTAATAATAATATCGTTAAAAAAGTCCGGGGACTAACCTTAGGCACAATATTTACAAGCTTGAAAATGAAAACGAAAATTTTTGCTACAAAGAACCTATTGCATTAACACCTCCGCCAATGACATTTTACGCTAACGAAACCTTAGAAATGTAGAAACGTTCTATTAATTAAACGGGCAATTAATTTAAAAATTCCTCTATAATTTGACATGAAATATTGCCTTCCTTCGACAATTATTTTGAAGGATATGGGAATTGAAAGCCCGTACATATATAATGGTAACTAATTGATTTCTGGAAATTATGGAAAGATGTTCCGTTTGTTAAACATCTGTTGCAAGCTTTCTCATCGGACGCGGCATATGTGCTGGTTTACTAAGAGCATCCACTGGTCATTCTAATGGATTTCTTATCACATTAACATAATAAGTTGAGTTTTTCTGCTGTGGCGTAATAGAAAGGTAACTTGTTTCTTTGCCTATCTAACGTTACGTTCGCGATAAAAAAATAACACATACCAGAAAATTATTTTACCTTGTCATGTTATGACGATTCTGTACTCGATCGTTAATGACATTATACACAATAATTACAAAAATCTATATGTTTTAATGACATTTCTCGGCGGCGTATAGAAATAATGATGTGAGGTTTCCCATCGGTACCTCTACGGTAAATATCGATAACTAATGAACCTTTACGGCTTTATAAGGCAGATCGTTTTTTTCGCCATGAATAATCAATATAGAGAGCGTTATAAGACATCAGTGCCCACACCTCGCTTAAAAGTAAATTAGGACCTGTCGGTTTGTAACCAGAAACAATTTTGCATTAAACATAATAACCATAGAAAGATAGAGAAGCAATTTCGTCTCCTCCTTCTGTTCAGTGTGCGGTTTTACTAACAAATAAAAGCCTCTGCAAAAGAATAAATTTAATATCATTATTTATGAATTAATACGCGCATCTTTAACCAGCAGTTCCCATTATTGTTCCTGTAAGTATAACATTAAAAAATGTCGGTATTGTTTCTTCCCTTTTATGAACTACCGATGGTCGCAGTGTTTGGCATTCCTTAGAAATTTCTCAGAATGGCTAATGTCAAACACGCAACCCAAATCAAATGAATATAGTAGCATGTTCACTGATGATGACAACTTTGCCGCTGAAACGCATTCAGTCTTTTAATATACAAGGTGTCTTAAATTAAGTAGCATAACATGACTATCTTTGGTATTATACTTACAGATTTGGTTAAATTGGCAAAGTTGTGTAGTTTTTTATGCTAATGGAATTTCGATGCGATGAAAAAAATAAATCGTTTCGTAGATAATTAAAAAAAAGTGAAAACCGCCATTTTTAAAATGTTTAAATATTTTAGTAACAAAGAGAGTTATCGCAAAAAGTTTCAAATAAAAGTTGCAAGATTGGATGGGAGAAATCCAATGAACGTAGAAAAAAAATGGACCTAGGATTGATCTCCTACTTTCAGCGTTTTATTAACGGCCGGCATTATAATGCCATACTTAACTGTGTTGTAAGTTGTTAGCTAACAGTATTGTTAAGGCATGTGATTGGATGTTGTCAGCATGCTCGAGATTATAGATCTATGGTTAATTTTGGTCAGAATTCTAGTTTTGTTGTGATTTGAAGTTGACAAAGATATCTAAGTGGTTGTAGGGAAGAACAAGCAAATCTTATTTTTAATAATTTATTATTAAAACTAAGATTTGCCTGTTCTTCCCTACAACCTCTTAGAAATGATAGCACCGGCAAAAAATGGACAACTTCATAAAAAATTGGCAAAGATAGTCACGATAGTACGTGCATGAGTCTGAATTTTTAATTAAATGATTATTAAACCGAGTTTGTGGGTGATTCTTGATTCTAGTTTCTTGAAAGGGAAACTAACAAATCTAAAAAAAATACAGGGTGTCCCATTTAGCATTTTCAAGTTGGGGACTGTGTACTGCCTTTATGGCACCCTGTATAAATAATACTACTTAATTTAAAAAAAATTGTGCTTAGGGAAACAACATATGT
Organism: Photinus pyralis; assembly: GCF_008802855.1. Taxonomy (NCBI): domain Eukaryota; kingdom Metazoa; phylum Arthropoda; class Insecta; order Coleoptera; family Lampyridae; genus Photinus; species Photinus pyralis. Next base: position 17,333,376 of record NW_022170596.1, read on the forward strand.
AGTAAACTTGTTTTTGGAAAACCTAATAGAAAGTGAGTTTGAAAGAGCGGAGTGGGAGTGGGTGGGGTCAAAATACAGTCAATAACCCGGATAATAATTAATGGTTGCTTTTAAATTGTAATGTGTATGAGTCCTGCATTGACAAAGACCAGAGTCTAATCATGTTTTTTACCATCGATATTTGCTAAAAGCGATGTTTCTCCACCTTTTTTGATTAATTAATATGAAGAACTTCGATATTTTGGTATACTAGCTAGCGGTATTTGAAGAATTTTGTGAACTTTTAATATCATAAAGACAAACAGAATCAATGTAGCTACATTTGTTTCTGAGAGGAACATGAAAAGTTTGACGTTTTGGGATGTTATCATATCTTACTACCCATGTAAGATAAAAAATGAACGACGGCGTATACTTCAAAAGTTCAGTATTCAATGGTCAAAGGTGATTAGACTAAATAATACTCCAATACCGTACATGGCAGCAAACCTTAAGCTGGGAACACTGATGAGAATGTCTAAGCGTCTTCATCCTGCCGCTATGTCCAAAGCGTTATCGTGAACCACTTCCACTTTTTTATAAAGCCGCACTATTTTCGCCGTGATTTAAAAACACTTTTCTTATCACATAAACAAAATCTTCTTCATTAGTTCCCTTTTCTATGAGCGTAACTTTCAATCTTTTTTTGTGGGTCTTCTTTATCGGTCACGTCTCACTGCCATAAATCTCTTTCGTAATTCATCTGTCAGACAAAACTCCCGTTATCTTTTTCCAATTCATCCACTACGTTTGAATCTTGTAGTTAATTTCCCAGTTCTCCTTGTCAGTAACGTAGGATCTGAAGTATTTGAACTATCCATTTCTAACCAATTTCTGTTCTAAATATTATCAATTATTTTCTTATCGAAGCCCATTCACTTTTAACACACATGCTCATTTTATATAAAAATAATTTCTAAATACATATAAAGAATAATAACGCTAAAAATGATTTTTTTCTTACATATGGACACTCTGTATCTAATTTTAATACTGAAGATTGTGAGATTATTCTTGAAACTCCCTCATTAAAAAATATAGACTGATAATTAAAACAAACATTTTTCTCAATAAGCCGAGGGACCAAAATGTCCCAAAATTTGCGATTCTTCTTTTTTTAACAAGCATAACACATTCTAGAGTAGAACTTTGGGTACCTAGATTTTTCCTTTAAAGATACTTACCATAGAAGGCCCAACTTTAAAACCAAGGAAAGTCTGATCTCAACGACATTTTTCGCACTTCCGCGTTTAATGGTAATCTTCTGCAGCAATTTTGTGGAAACTTTCCTTAATTCAGAAAGTGCATACCCAAAAGCCTAGGTAATGCCCCTATTGGCTACTTAACTTAATTTCTATCTTCAGTAATAACAAAATGACTCATGCTTCTCGATCTGGGACACTGCAAATTGCCGGCATTGGTGAATACTGTACAAAGACAGTGAGGTCATACGCTTCATGACCACCACGTTTTTTCCAAAAAGTTTGCTACGGTTTAAATAGAAGTGCCCCATTTCGTCTCAGCAAGGTATCATCACCTTGGTTTCCAGGTTAATTTGAACCAATCCGGTGTATTTCTCACACGTGATATCTTAGCAACTAACGAACTACCTAGGTATGTACGTCGTGAAAATAATCCCTTTTCCAAATCGATCGATTTCTGACCTAATTTAAAAAGTACCTTCTCTCTGTGTTAATTTTAAGAATTGACTGAAACCCTTTAACAATTGAGGGTAGCGGAAATGTATTTACATCATTACCAGTTTTCTATATTAATTTTCTTGAGGATATGTACCTATCGTACAAATAATTCAGTATCAGTATTCGAATAGAATTTCTTAAAGAAGAAATGGTACAAACTCTATACCTATTTTTTATATTGTACCATATCTCCTTATCAAGAATAACGGAATTATTACAAATCGCAAAAGTACGTGGATTTATGCGTTTGAAATAAAACAAAAAGCACGAGATCTTGATTTCTTAGTACGCGCAAGAATTTATTACCCAATCAGTAGGAAGTTCCACTGAATAATTATCTGTTATTTGAATTCCAAATAAGTAATACATCAGTAAACTAGTTTAAGACAATAATTTGATGTGTTTCTCGATGGTAACGTTACGTGCTCACGTTACAGAACAACACTGATAAAAAGAAATGAAAGGAAACTAAGCAAGCATTAAATGGCCAATTCGAAGAAATTGTGTATGAAACGTCCCATTATTTAGAAGCAATTGTTTTCTTATAAAGACAAACTTAACCGAAAAGAACAATCGTTTACAATGGAACGAAATCACTGGAAAGTGGAAACTTTACGAGAACTCGATTTTCTTGCGTCTTGCCGGCAGTTAATGTGTTTATTTTTTCACCACGTTCTAGTTATTTCCTTTTTACTCGTCATATCAAAAGCCTGCATATGGAAGCATAAAATTGTTGACTTGTTAGTGAAATAAAAATAAGAGCGGCCGCCGCCAACACCAGAAAAGTACGCCACTAAACTTTTTTCTAGTTTGCAGGAAATAAATCTAAATTTGGAACTGTCATAGCTACTTTACCAATTAAATTTTCAGAAATGTACCTGTAAAAAAATATGAATGTTGATATTTTTGATTTTTTTATTGTCCATTTATACACAAATTTAATTTTTTTCTGTTTACTAAATAAATTTTATTAATTTGAAAAATTACCTTAAGCCCTTAAGCTCCAACATTCCAAAGAATTAAGTAACAAATTTTTAGTTGACACCTGATGTAATTCTGGGTAACACTCTTAATCATATAAGCTGAAAAAATAATGGGGATCAGGGCCATTGAACACACACCACGCAACAAACGATCGATTAAACAAATTAAATTTATATAAAGTTTTAATTATCTTAAGTTAAATGATCCAGTCATAATTGCGCTTTCCATCAACAGACGCACTAACACATATCACAAAAACCAAGCCGATGATGCTTCGGAACTTCGCTTCTTTGACTATACATAAAACTCGGTTTAGACGATACGTACTTCCTTGTATTTACAGTTATAGGCTGGGCTCTTTGATGATCGGAAACTCCCTTTATCTGTGATAACTAACACTCTCCGACTAAAATTCTTCATAAACGAGAAAATACGCTTCCGCTTAACTCTATGTAACATTCACTTATATCACGACGTTTCTAGCTTTCTTCTACACAACTTTACAATTAAACAAGGCAGACTGTCTTTTCAAATATGCTGAAATACGACTACGTTTCAAACGTCCACCACCAAAGAAGCTCCAATTAAGGTCTTCCTTTTCTATTTAAAACAATTTTTCTTTCTCCTTTCTTTACAAAGTACTGGGTCTTCGAAAGAATTAGCATCTGCTTGTTTCGGCGAAAACAACGCGTGCTTATCTTGGAACTAATTAGCTTACGCAGCGATAACAAAACTTCTCATCTACGATCGGAGAAACATGAGATAAACTTTTATACATGCTACGCAAATAATTCCTAACTGATTAAATCTAGTCTTTTAGTAAGTAATTTAAATTTACAATCAGATACCAAAACAAAACCCTTATTAAAAACAAAATTAAATAGTAAATAATTAAATAATTCTGATACATCAACATTGTCTTCGAATTCAACTAATATGATCGAAATTGTGTTTACCATATTCCTACCAACATTTACGTTAACATTAAATGAAATTCGCATACAGGGTTCCCCATCGTTCGTCAGAGGTTCTTAGTAGAGTCTATATAAGTTTATTGCCTGTTCGTCAGAGAACTAGCTTTTTTGGATATCTTTTGTCGGATTCTTTTAGAGTACCTCAGAAGTTCTGGGGGAGGATTTTCCGAAAGTTTCTCAAAATTATCACTTTTGAATTTATACTATCGAAGTGAGAAGACTTCCTGCTAAGCTCTTTTCATAAGTACCTTCATAATCGTAGAGGTATTTAATTTTATGTAAATCTTAATAGGTCCAAGTTTTTTCTAAACGAAATTTTAGTCAATACGCAACGCCACAACTGTATATTCTGCGGTCGTCACGCGTAACGATCGGAAGCCGAATGGACCTCGGTTCGCTCACCACTAGCGGATAATTTGTAGCACGACTCCTTTGATTTGCTTTGATTTTATGACGGTTTAGGGCCATCGCGCATACACGCGCCGCGGAGGGACTTGACGGGCGGCGCAGCGAAACATTGATTTTAATAAGCAAACACTCACTTGAGCGAAGCGCGGCGTGGCGTATCAGCGTAGTGAAATCAAAGTTAGCTATTTGTGCGCACATTTTCCATGCCAAATTCTTTTTCCGACCGATTGCGCAAATTGTGTAATCTTTTGAAATTCCAAAAAATTGCTCACCGACTTCTTTGAGGTAGGCGAGGAAAACAGCCCTTACTTGACGCATAAGTTCAGGAAGTTAGTTACTATAACAATAAGGTAATCGCATTTTTTTGTATTTGTGTATTCAAGTCATTACCACGGGGCTCTAAGAGTGTTAAATAATTAATCTTTTGCCGATTAATGAGTAAGAAAAGGAACCTTCAAAAATCGGTAGTTTCATACTGCGAATTGTTAGATAAGATATCGGAATCGCCACTTAGGTAGGCTACGTATGACTCTATAACGGGATTTTGAGTTAAAAATTAGGAGTGGTGTAAACAAAAGTTGAGTTAGTTTGCTTTCAAATTTTATGCGGCGGACTTCGGCAGGAAGTCCGCGTACAAATAGCCTGAAAATTAATAATATAGCGGATAAAATTTAATTAAAAGAAAAACAAATACACGGACGCACGGACAGACTCGAGCGCCACCAGAAGATTATAGCCTTGCTGCTGGCCAAGGTCGGCGGTTGCGAAACGGTTTTTAAGGTTTGAAACAATCGGCAGCTACAGGTGTTCTGTTGAAGAAACGGGTTTGTAGTCCAGAATTCGGCGGACGGTTACATCCAGGGAAGCAACGAAAACAGAATTACGGCACACGGACACTGTAGCGATTGCCCTAATAATATAATAACGGGAATGCAAGCAACAAAGCGGTAGCTATGGGAAATGAAATACAAAAAATCAAAGCAGTACACCCCTTAGCGGAAGGAAGATAGCAAACGCTTACCTTTACGTTTACCGGTACGGTGACGGATAAAAGTACAAAACCTACGCGAGTACAATGAACAATTGCCAAACAGTGACCTTACGTTTCGGTTAAAACACCAAAGGCAAAAGGATTCCCTCTAAACAACGGCTTTACCTTTTATAAAATTCGGTCATTTCATGGAGGGATCAGCGCTTTTCCAGCCGATACAGCGTATTCCATTGTTTACATCAAAAAAATTAAAACTTCTTTATTTAATTGTGCGGCCTGCGACACACATAAAAATGTTATTGGTCTCAAAATCTAGCTCAATCAAGCGCGCTTCCAACGAAACCCCCCACGACCGGTTCGCATGCGATATACTCACCCAACCACTGCAAACTCACTCAATTTTCCGGATTAAAATTTCCAAATTTGGTAGCTAAGTCATGCACATAGAAAAATCATCTAATACTTACTTAACGCCTAACGGAGCTGCAATTTTAAAATACCGATCTTTCCCTTGCTCCCCCGTGCCGAGGGCTGTCGAATCCTACAAAAATAATTTACATATTTCTACGGGAACAGTTGTAAAACTGATCAATTCTATATGGCAACTGGTTTCCTTATCGGCGGCTAAGACGGCGCTAGAAAATAAAGCAGGTACTTCTGTCTCCAACTCGTAAAAGAAATAAATAGTTCCCGAACAAAATTGGGTGCTTCGTTACATAACCTATGGAACTATTTTGACATCTTTGATTTTTATTGGTTGATAAGTTTTCAGATAAGCGGGAAAAGGTCCACTTTCCTCAGAGATATAATAAATTACAATCAAACTTAATAATCGGGAGATTTAAGGGTAGATATAATTAGTAAATATTGTAACTACCCGATACAATAAATAGAAGACGTGAAATTTGATTTAAGTTTCTCTGGTTTGGTCACCTGAAAATATAACACAAAATTATTATATAAAAAAATCAAAAGCGCTTTTTGAGATACTTGTATTACCGTAGATATGGAGTATACCCTGATTTAGGTCATAGTTATAATATAACTCTATTAAAAGAATTTGATTTCTTAAGCGTCAGCAACAAACATACACTCCAAACACTTGAATATTTATACAAGATTATAAATAATATGATTGATGATGTAACTATTGTTTCAAAATTTAATTTTCTTATACCTAGGTTCAATTCAAGACAAAATCTTTTCTTTTTCTTTTCTTTTCCGGTCTCCCCTAATGAAAATGTCCATCACTTATAATAAGTTTTGTCACTCAATTGATTTACTTTCATCTTTTAATGAATATAAGGCTCGGGTACGTTTGAAAATTAAAAATTAATATACCTATAGTTAAATATAATGGTTTTTTTTATTTGTAGGTTTTATTTTTATTTTCTCGTTAATACTCTTTCTAGCACTAAATAGTTGTAATTTAGATTACTTACGTTTTAGTTTTGTATATTTCCTGTAAAAAGCTATACGCTGTTGGAAATAAACTATTATTATTATCACTAATAAAAAACAACTTTTCTCCTCGAATCGTTAAAATCATGCTTGTAATTATTTAATCTCAACATTTTACGCTATCGTAAAGCACGATACCGAGGAAAACAAGTGACTCGTCCAAACGCACAGGAAAAGAATATAAAGCATAGATTTTCCTATATAATTCGCCACGATCCGACGGGCGAATCACTACTGTACAATGTACACTACCAGGAGCTCGTTTCAAATTTAATTTCAATTACCCATTTCCGATGTCTAATTACGAATGGTTATTACTTATTAAAAATGACTTCTGACCATAAATCACACTTTCTCACTGTTTTATGCGCATTTTTATTAATGAACTAAATCAACGCATCGAAAAGAGCCGCTTTGATCGAAAAAGATGCCTCGTTTTTTTTGTAGAGAAGAATTTCGAAAAGAATTTGCTAATTTGATAACTAAGTAATACGGCTTACTTTTTCTCCGGCACAAAGTTGGCGCAAGTTCTCGCCGACAAGTAGGTAAAGCCGGAAACGTTTCGCCAACAACCCCTCTCGCTTCGATATCTATTGCGAAACGAAATAAAGATTTTAAGTATATAAACAAGTTAACAAAATGATACAAAACTTGTTTCAGCTGCCGGCCAACTGAACAGTTATGCATGGAATCGCGCTAGAATGTTGTGACTGGCTTCGGTGATTTATATAAAATGGTATCTGATTATTTTTTATTTTAGAATGTTAACTTCAGTTTTATATTGTCGATTATCCTTTGAATTTGCCGCAGTGGCTCCTGATTCTTTCCGATTCCCACACTGCGACTTGTTTAGTTGATAAACGCCCGAAGTTTTCTGATTAAAAGCATTAAAGTGTTTAAACTATTAATTTTTGAATATTTAAACAAAAACGTTATTGTGACAATACCTACTTGCGTAGGATAATTTATAAGGGGTTCTTGCAACATTTATCAAAGTGTAATCGTGTCGTCGGAACCGCGTTGACGGTAGCTACACTTGCAACAAAAGTATCGTGCCGATAGTGCGACTGAATTTAGAGATTACAGAAGCGGCAGGTATCGTTGAATTCTTTAGATTCCTAAGATTATAGCATACGTGCAAAGCCTTATTAACAAATATTATTCAATAGTTTTACACTTTATGGAATTTAAGGCGCGACTAATTCGAAACGATTTCAAATTTAAACCCTTTGCGCCCGAAATTAGACCGCATTGTTTTCGAATGGAAGGTGTAAACGCGGGGCTTTTATTTTTAGAGAGAATATCGTTAGTCTGGATTCAGCTGTCAATAAGTCGATTAATTCTTGAATTTAAAACAAATTTGGAAACTGAATACGTAAGATTTTGTAGGTCGCATTGTATTGCATATTTCAAAACATATCCACACTAAGTGGACAATTCACTTCAAAGTGCCGCTTGGCCTGTTTCGCTATAACTTTGCTTTTGGCATATAATTAATACTTGCAGGTCTATAATAAATCGTAAGTGAAATTCTACTAATTAATCTATTAACATTATTTACCAATTTGAATCAGGCAACATAACATTTGATAAGTTTTGAAATCTTAGAAGCTTTCTCAATGTTTGTTCATTTTAGTAGAAAAGTGATTACATATTACCATAGACTTGGTCTATGATATTACATACCTAGTTTTAGGAATGCATTAATAAAAAATGTGTTTCCGGTTTCGATTTCGATTATACCAAGAATGACAGAAACCAATGCAGAATCAAATTTGAAATGTGTTCCTCAACATGCAAGCAACGGGTAGTTCCAGTGAAATTTTCCATCACAGTTGATCATCTTGAAAAGGTTATACTAAAAGGATGACCTAATAATTGGGAATGATCCTATCCTACTATATAGTAACAACTACTGAAGTGAATGAGAATGATTATCGAAGGAAGTGATTAAAAGTGATGTATAGGGGATGAAATAAAACAGGTGCTCTTTGTGTATACCTATATGGCTAAACAGTATTTTATTTTATTTTTATTTTATTTTATTTTATTTTATTTTATTTTATTTTATTTTATTTTATTTTATTTTATTTTATTTTATTTTATTTTATTTTATTTTATTTTATTTATTTTTATTTATTCTATATGGATGAAATATTACAGTTTTAGTACATAGTAAGTAGGCGTCAGGTGCCAAAAACTGGTCGCCCAGTCGGCAGTCACGTCTCAATAATGTACCCATAGTTACTCCTACGAATTGTGCAGTATGCAATACGCATGCTAATTTTTGGTTTCCTATTTTAACATATATCTCCAATAATTATGTCACAATCAACACTGCGCTAGCAGCTTAAAAAGTCGGTGAGTTCTAATGAATTCGTTGCGGTTCGACAACCAGGTAATCGGTCACGACTCACGGATCGACCGTCGGATAACGAAAAGTGTAAAAGCTGTTGCGTTGATTCCAAGTTCAATTCAAGCTCAATTCATTTCTGGTTGTTCTCCAGCATCTCCTAAAATTCCAGAAAGATGGTTAAAAATCAGTGGGTGCGTTCACCAGGCGAAACGTTTCACGAGCGCTACCTAAAGGCGGGAATAGACTATTATGATTTCTCGCGCGAGTTGCTGTCTGATAGCACTGTTGAGATGTACCGTGTGTCCCATTTTGCTTGAACGGCAGTGTATCTCAGCCTCAGCATTCTCAGCTGTTTTTAAAGATAGATTTTCACGACCCTGTGCTCCTTTTTTGTGAAACTTTTAATATCACAAACATAATCAGTCTAGCTACGTTTGTTTCGGAGATACAGGGTGAAAACAAAAGTTTGACTTTTTGGATGTTATCATATCATATGTTACTACCCATGTAAGATAGAAAAAATGTAAAAACTGCTTATTTTAGATATTTTTACGTAGAATCCATTGACGTAGTAAAAACAAATTTTTTACTTACCGTTTCTGAGATTTGACCCAAAGTTGGTATTTTTTAAATGCAACATCCTGCATATCTTAAATCTCTTAAATTTTATGATTACATTGATCTATCATAATCTATATTTTTTTAAATTTTAGTCATGAACCAAAAAATAAAAATCTTCTTTTCTACGGTTTTTAAATAGTAGGTTATAGATTTATGTAGATTTTGTGTTGTTTATGTCTATAGCAGTCGACATCAATTAATAAAAATGGCTGACGGTAGAAACAGGTCATTTTAAAATATGATATAATATATAATTATACAAACAAGTTGTAAATCAGCATATGCATGTTTAAAGCGCATTTTTGGTAATACACAGGTCAGTATTTTATTAGCGAAGTTTAAAATTATCGATCTCACGAGTAATTTTGGCTGCGTTAAATAATTAATTCTATTTCATTTCAATTGAGGGTACGTCTTTATTTTGTAAAACAAATCACAAAGTAAATAATTAAGTTCTTATACTGGTAGCGCTATCTAACGGTAAAATTATAGCACCTCCGAAAACCATATCGAAACTATTTTCTTAAATTATCGATCTCACAAGTAATCTAACTCAAAATAGACTTGAGCCTGCACATCTGCACTATAGCAGGAAGCTTTTAGTGAAAATTTGAAGTCTCTAGCTGAGATCTCACCCGGACAGCCGGCCAGCCAGCCATAACGAATATAATAGTGTATTTTTTTTTTCGCTAAAAATCTAGGTTGTGATAATCAATGTAATCAGGAAAACTAATGCAAAAAATTAACAAGCTATTTATTTATTATCCCTCTCTTGTTCTGGATTGGTTGGTGATGAATCGGAGGAAGCTACTCCTAACAGTCGGGTCAATCACTCATTAGTATCAATGAAGAAAAGCTACTCTGCAGTGCGAATAATATTTTCTATGAAAGATTTTGGATGCAAGTGGGAAGATGTCAAGATCGGGAATTCATAAAAATATTCTTCGTGGTTTCTTCCTTGGTGTGGTATTCTCTTATGTTTATGTTTATCAATTCGTTAATTAAAGCATCCTGAAACTATACCCTCATTATGTTCCTTTTGTCTGCGATTGGTCGCCCAGACAAAATTTCTTAAAATATGCACTGTACCGACTTAGTTACTTGACACTTTATTACTTTTATCCGTCTAGCGTTTCCTGTTTTCTGGTTTCCTAATGAGTTCAATACAAGTAGGTACCTAAGACGTATTATGGCCGTTTGCATCGTATTAAATTACTGAGTGAGTGAGTCTCTAGGACTGTCACCCCACTATTCGTCGCTGAAAATGACTTCAAAACGCCACAATAAATAGATTTACAAACAAAATTTGTTTCATTTTGACATACTCGGTTTGCCTAAATTACACCCTTAATTTACTGGGTTCGTCAACACACGTGACGAAATTTAAACACTTTAAATCTAAGATGAAATTTTAACTTTTCTCAATCCTACCGCACCGTCAACAAAGACGCATACAAAATTTACGAAAGAAGCGGGTGACATACTTGGCCGTGATTTTCATTTGTTTTCCGCTGCCGACCTCTCGTGTGATACATCAAAAAGCTCTTGATCATTTGTGTAGATAATTTGACATTCGAGGTAGCCGTTTTGTAAAAAATACAGTTGCTATAGCTACAGTAATATTCGGATTTGAAGATTGGATATCCACCGACACCCACACTCAGTTTTTGAGATATTAGGATGGAATATTTGATTCCACCTTCTCCTATTTTGGCTTTGAGAGTACCCTCCTACAATTTTAAATCTCTATATACGAAAGGCGACTGATTAGGTAGTAAAGATTGATTGTTTTTCAAGTTCGTTGACCCATTGTAAGAATTCCAACATTTACCTACTACTACATTTTAATATATTCTGTTTTCATTTCGTTCATAAAATTCTCCTCGGAATGAAATATTTCTCATAAATATTTTAAGATGTACTCCGTTTCGTACGTTGAAAACAAAATATGTATATCTAAGCATAAAAATTAAGTAAAAACCCTGTCTTGGAGTGAACATAAAGATCTACAAAGCTTCATTGACGTTCTCCATATTTTGAGAAAAAGTTCTCGTCATGCAGCAAATAACATCGCGTCACGCCATTTCAACGTCATTATTTGAGGGTGTGAACTAATTAGAAAATTCCCCAGCATCTTCATTTCGCGTCTATTGTCATTTAAGAGAAAACGTGGAAAACCTTCGTTCGTCACCATGCATACTAATCTCAATGATATACCGATTCGGCATACAGATAAGTATTCGATTAGGTATTTCGCTGAAGATTCGACTCTGTGCGAATTACCTATACGTTTTTACAATGGAAAAACACGTTTAAGGATTTTCCACCCGCACATAATAATATCATCCAATCATCGTATTTATGGAAAATTCATTTCAAGCTAGCACCCCCACTTTAAAATAGGTTTTCAGCCAGAACTAAGCGGGTATACAAATTCCAACTTTGCGGGTACAAATGAGTCCTTACATTATGCGGTCCATTTCTTTTCATTAATTCAGAGAGTTGCAAAATTGTTTAAATAATGTATACATTAATTAAACAATGAAAATCTAATTTTGGTACAAATTAGTCTTTAATTCATAGTTTTTGATGCAATTAATCAAATTTCAATCGGGAAAACTTGGGGGTGTTAGCTTGATTTCAAATTAGCACCCTCACTTTAATAATAGGTTTTACGGCGAAATTAACGGGTACAAATTCTAGTTTTGTGGGTACACATTAGTCTTTTATTAGTCCTAAAGTATAGGTATATTTTTATTTAATATTTTTAATGACGTCATTATACGACTGCTGTCGTTTCGCACTAGGTATATTATGCGTACCTAAACTTAAATAATACATTTCTTAGTACGTAAATGAATGACAGATTTTAACATTTGTTTACTGGTTTATTAGTTTTGATCTGTATTTTAGTGTCATTGGATTCACTATAGTATTATCCACCTCATGAAACTTATCTATTAGAAAAATATAATCTTGATACTGCTGGCATGGCAACCACCACGAGAAACTTTTTTTTTTCGATTGAACGCATCGTTTTGGAGATTTTGTGGTGTGAACGTAAAAACTCAGGATTAAATGAGAAATCTTAGAGTATTTTTTTAGAGATTCAATGATGAAGAATAAAGTTTGTATTTCGTGCCAATGTTTTTATTAAAAAGCAGAGCGCTTTCGGCTAAAAATCGCTTTGCTTTTTAATAAAAACATTGGCACGACATACAAACTTATTCTTCATCGTCAAATCATTATCTAATCTAACTCCGTAGCTCGGTTTATCTATAAAGGCCCATGTATTACAGAAAAAAATGTATAATACCTAATTGATCGAATCTGAACATGAAAAGTGAGTATGCTACTTTATTGATTATGGTGTGATAATATAGTATTTACCGCGATGGCGGCGAGTACGGTTGATGTGTCAAGTGCTCCGCCAAAACCGTGTAAAAAGTGTAACAATATACCGCTCAATGGTTTAAAATGTGTTGTATGTTCATCACTGATACATCCAGGATGCGTGAAATATATAAAAAACATAGTGACACTAAGTGATAAGACAGTTAACTGTTGTGCAAGTAACCTCACTTCCGAAAACGCTCACAATAGTGATGACGACAGTGATGTTTTTGAATATAAATTTACGGAAAACAATTTGACGGAGGTTGATTATTTGAAGGCGATAATCAAACAAAAAGATTTTTCCATTAAATGTCTAAACGACACAGTAGCTTCTTTAAAGGAGCAACTTATGCTTATCAATTTTCTTCAAAACTCTGCTATATTAAACTCAAAGAGTGAACCAAACAATTCAATGACAATTACTAAATCCAGTAGTTCAAATTGCGATGATTCAAATAAATCATATGCGACAGTATTGCAAAACGCAGATAACCAAAGCAGCAAGGACACCAAAAATCCCGCAAACACAAAATGCAACTCCGTATCTAATCGTAAAGATACGAACCAAAGAATGAATACTCCAAAACAGAAAATCAAACCTCAAGCTGTTAAACCTGACAACAAAGTGGCTACGGTAGTCAATGAGAAAAAAGACGCCGACGACGACTTCACTGTTGTAAAAACGCGTAAAAAATTCACAAAGAATCGCTCTCTATTATCCGGATGTGCAACGGAGGTAACATTACTAGGAGTACAGAAGAAAATGCATTTTCATGTGTGTCGTTTGCACCCCGATACAAATACAGAAATGCTCAAAGAATATCTAACCAAGAACAATATAGTGAACGCGGACGTATCACAATTAAACTCAAAAAACCCAGAAGTATACTCTTCCTTCCGGATATCAGTCATCGAAAATCTCAAAGACGAAATTTTAAAAGCAGATCTGTGGCCCGCGGAAGTTCTTATCAACCGGTTTTTTTGGAGTCCCCCAAAATCAACAGATCAGAGGTAAAGCCAACTAACTCTAATGCTACTCGCTCCATAAGTGTATTTAACATTAACATTCAGAGCTTAAGGCTCAAAGTAAATGAACTTGAATCTTTTCTAGTCCAGCTTAAATCAAAAATTTATTTTATCTGCGTAAGCGAACATTGGCTGACCAAGTTAGAAATCAGTGGAGGTTTCCAAATAGGAGCATGGAAAATTGCATCGGCTTTCTGCAGAACCAGCAGTATCCATGGTGGGGTGGCGATCTTCATTAATTCGGGACTTAATTTGACATTTGAAGCAATTTCCAGCATTACCGCACTATCCCAAGAACGTCATTGTGAATTAGCTGCGCTCTACTGTGCCACACAGAGAGTGGTAATCATATCGGTGTATAGATCTCCACTGGGAGACTTTGACATTTTCTCTAATGTGTTCAGTGCTATGTTGCAAGAATTAAATCATAACTCGGACATTGTAATTGCAGGTGACTTTAATGTACATTTTAATACGGAGGATTGTAATGCAGTGTTTGTATCGAACTTATTAACTTCCTATGGGTTTGTACAAACCGTTTATGAACCCACGCGGCTCTCAAATTGCATAGACAATGTTTTCGTCAACTTCTCAAAAAATAGATTCCAAGCCGAGGTTGTGGACACTAGGCTTTCTGATCACCACGGCCAACTGATTACAATAAATACAGACTCTGTACCAAACTTTACACAACAAGAAACTACCTTTATTAGGCCTATTACTAACAAAGGACGAAATTCTTTATATAACATGCTTGAACAGTTTAGTTGGGACTATTTACATAATGATAACTTAGACATAAGAACCAAATTTACTATTTTTCACAACAATTTTCATAGCGCGTTCTTAATAGCGTTTCCCCAACGCAAGATAACGACAAGGAAACGTGATTCAGGTGTCAAATGGTTTTCTAATGAACTCAAAATCATGAGAGACAAGTTTCATTTTTATACAGATTATTATAATAAGTATAAGACTGATTCCCTTAAACGAATCCGAAACTATTATCGTACACAATACCGTAACGCTATTAAGCGTGCAAAAATTAAAACTAGTGATGAGGTGATAATGAAGGCTACTAATCCTCGCAAAGCCATGTGGAAATTGATAAATTCACAAAGGAATAATACGAAAATGGCAAATATTTTAAATATTAGTTCTAATGAATTTAACAAACACTTTGTCAGTGCTGCAGAGGACAATTTAAGACAGCTATCTTCATTTAAACTTGATCCTCTTACTATTGTTAATGTAAAATGTGATCACGTCCACTTTCATCTAAATGAAGTAAGTGCTTCCATAGTGAGGGATGTAATTAATAATTATATCTATAAAAAATAGCTCAACTAAAGACATATATGGAATATCCTCTATTGTTGTCAAAGGTAATATTAATCAATTGGTCCTACCATTGACTAAATTAATTAATCTTACAATATTATCAGGGCACTTTCCAGACCAACTAAAGGTGGCATTAGTTATACCAGTTTTTAAATCGGGCAATACGAATGACCTCACAAACTATCGGCCCATATCGATACTGCCTGTTTTTTCTAAAATATTTGAAAGAATTTTATACAATCAAATTGCTGAGTACCTTGAAACTAATAAGTTGTTGCATATGGAACAATACGGTTTCAGAAACCAAAAAAGCACAATACATGCACTATCAAAGTTTATAAATAATACTCTTACTTGCTTTGAAGAGGGAAATTACTCATTAGCGATTTTCCTGGACCTATCAAAGGCGTTTGATAGTGTCTCACATCATATACTAATGCGTAAACTTAAAGAAATATATAATTTTGACGTAAATAGCCTAAAGCTAATAGAATCGTATCTGTCTGATAGATTCCAACATGTGACTACTAACGGAGTGATCTCTGATAAATTACGCATTAAAAGAGGAGTACCGCAGGGGTCAATATTAGGTCCACTGCTTTTTCTAATATATTTTAATGATTTTCCTTATTATATAAAACCGTATGCGGACTGCATTCTCTACGCAGATGACTCAACGCTCTTGGTAAACCGAGAAACTCTGCATGATGTCTTGCCCATACGAGATGTACTACTCTCTCTTACAACCACATGGTGTACTGCAAATGTCCACATTAAAGAGACACACCTATAATAACCCCGAATCTATTAAGTTTCTCGGATTACATATCGACGCTACGTTAACATTAAAAATGCATACTAGAAATACTTGTAAAA
>NW_022170596.1:17349648-17447506 GCF_008802855.1 Photinus pyralis
TATGTTTAATTTAAAAATTTTGCTTTTTGTCTGCCTGTTGCATGGTATTTTTATATGCAAGCGACACTATTAGTGGATAAGGTCAAACTTAAAATTGATATTCATGTTGATTTTGCCTTTTCTTTAAACCTTGCGTCATTAATAACGGCCGACTGCCGAGGAATGGTGTGGTGGTTCTGCTGCGCTGTAAAAATTGACTTAAAATAAATGATGCAGATTTTATTTATAACTCTTGATGATTGACATATCAAAGTGCGTGCGTGAGCGGGAACAAATGAGAACAAGTTTGATCTTAAGGCACAACCGGCGCAAAAAGGAAAATAACAGCTCGCGATCAGATCCCAATCTCTCATTCGTACACCCCTGATGTACGCCACGGGAAAAGCCATACTGTAAAATCAGCAACACATACAAAGGTCAGGCACAAAGGCCTGCATGTTCTAAAACTTTTCCTTTAAACTGAAGGGTTTTTTTAATTGGCATTTACTTATCTTAATAGGGATCTGCTCCCCCGACAGGACAGCCGTTTATGCAACAATCGAATTCCTTCTTAGGTTCGCTGATTCATGTTATAGCACATGATACTTACATTAAGCATACCACTCCGCGCGACTGAGTCCACAAGAGTGACTGGGTTGGGCTACAATCGGTTATGCGTCCAAATGGTGCAAGCACACACTTACAACTCCAAGCTCAATCCAATGGTAACCACCGTTCAAAGTCAAAAAGTTGGTTATAAGGTCAAAAGGTTGGCTACCGGCCAAAGTCCATTACTCACCGTTCAAAATCCAAAGGTTGGTTACCTTTTTAAGTCCATTCCTCCTCTTTCAAAGAAGGTTGGTCACCGTTACAACTTATAGTACAAGCGAATCGCTAAGAAATGGAAAAGTTTCCCATCGTGAAACAGGTTGCAGTTCAAAATAAAATATAGTACTTACAGATAACGAACCTGCATTTTCGGTTAGAAATGCGATTGCGCAGCTTCTAAATAGGAGGGTAGAAGGTTTAGAACCTCACGATTAGCTAAATGTTGTAAAGTGTCTCTGGCCATCAGGAGAACATAACAAACGAAGAGGTGAAAAGGATTGTTTTAACAATTTATTTTGGCATAAATTTTCGGGAATGTTTGTATCAGGAAAATTGAATGAGCGAGGCGGCATTGTTACTCCCCTAATACATATAGAGTATCCGTTAGCAAAATTGTGTAAATTTTCTCTTACATTAGGAGAACATAATAAACCAGGAGGTCTGTTAATATTGCTAGCTTCAAGGAGACGTTTTAAAAATGTAGTTTCACTTAGACTTTTCGGAAGAGGGATATCTGATCCTTATATATCAGACGTCAATAATAGACCACTTGGGCCCCAAGAGGAACTTCTCAACAATTTATTTCCGTTTAAATTTCTAGGAAGTCTTGTAGCAGGAGAGTGCAGTAAACGAAGGGACATGTTTTTATGAAGCTAATTACCGAAATGTATAGATAGCCAAAAACAAGTTCTTTTTCAACACAATTTCCATCTACATTAATACACTTATCTCCTTTTTAGTGCATTTCTTTAAGTATTAAAAATAATGTGTTATTGTCTGCGTTTTGCCCGTCCGCCCCTCCGTTCGGACACAGTTCTGCAGTGTTGAACTACTTTTAGGGAAATCAATTTGCACGGTTGTCATCATTTTAACATTGTCTGGATTGGGCCTTCGGGTTACAAAGTGTCCCCCGCCTACTAGTGAGTGAACTAATTTCGCATGTAGTTAATTAAAAATGTCACAAATAACAACAAGTATAAATTGTGCACAACTCTTGTGCAGATAAAGCGGATTTTTTTAACCGAAATAGCTTTGGTTTTGACATCACCAATGAATATACTTCTTGCAGACGTCTCAATCGCCCTTTGTGAGTACCCTCTTCAGACAATCCGTTCTTGAGGTATAAGGGAATATACCCGATCACGATAAGAGGTGGAGGAGGAGGGCTATGGTTGGTAGAAAGTAATTCCTTTCGTTGAGACCTTTCATTAGAGTACCATAAGGATGAAACCAGTTCCCCCCCCCCCCCCCCTCTCCCCCTCCACGCCGTACTTTGGTAATAGGACAGAAAGAAGGGCAGTAGTTAGTAGAAAACGGTTCCTTTCGTTGACCCTCCATATATAAAATCTGAGACCAATTGGTTGTCGTATGTAAAAGTTATGCACGTTTCACTTTCAAAAACAGCATCTCAGGAAATAATTCGTGTGGGGAAGGGGGGGCTTTTAGACAGCGAAATTTGATGGCCGTCTCGCACACCTTCAAGGGCTACCTACTGCAAAAAATTCCATTTTTTTTAATTCTTAAAAAATGCGCTAATTATCAATGAAGTAAGTCAACACTAAAAATCGGCATTTTGACTTTTGTTTCAATTCAACTAATTAGTTGTTAGACAAGATACGTTTGCATTTTTAAGATAATTAAGGTGTTTGCATAAATAAATATTTTAAATAAATTACAAGATGAAATCATTGAAACGTATTATTACGACCTGCATACGCGTGTAGAAACGTTTGAAAAGGTCTCCCGGTGACAGAAATTGCACTAATTAGAAATTTTTTTAAAATTTATTTCGCGCATAGTCACTTCAAAGAAACGTTTGTGAATTTACAACCTGGTGACATTTTCATATAAAGTTTTGTTGCAATGAATCTATTAATATATTAAGCTTGTCAAATTATACAATTCCGCATTGAAGTTTCCTATAAACACGGTGATGTGTCCATTCTGTTACATAAAAATTACAGACTTGGAGAAAAATAGTCACCGAGATGAGTTAGAATGTTTTTATACGGTTTGTTGTAACTCTGGGAATGCCAAGCATTTTTATTTGAAGCTTTCAACGTGATGCATAACTTGAATTCTCCATTTCGCGTTCGTCTTTACATTGTCGCGTAAGCGAAAATTAGTATATTTTTGTGAAATAGAAAATTTAGATATAATTTATTGACACGATCATGTTTAAATAGTCCCGGCTGCCATTACGCTCTAACTTATGCGGTTAAAGATTTATGGCACGCTGGCACGAGTTCATGTATTTCAAAAATTTCAAAAATGTCTATAAATGTAGGAAAATGGGACAGTTAAATCGTCTTTAAGTTTATTCTAAATACTAATTGTTCCCGAGAAGGAAAGCTTTATGTCTATGACGAATCTTGATATGGTTAGGGTTAGGTATGAATGCAAATTACTTTTTTGCGCGATCGGTCATTTCTGACTATTTACCATGGGTGTTTCCATGACAGTAGGTAGAATTTACCAGTTGCTATGATTACGACGACGTCAAAATTACTTACCGATCTAAAAACAGAACAGCAAAAATACTTACCGACGCCTTTTTAAAAATCAACAGTCTTACATTACATTTAATCTTTAATTATTGTTAGGTACATTAAACGTACAATTTGTGCTGTTGTTTCCTATAGCAAGACGCTCATAAAGTCATAAAGGAAGTTCAAAGCTAGTAAACTACATCAGACACATGCACATTTTTATGAAATTATTAACTTCAATTTTGACAAATAAACTGGTTACCTAGTGATATACACCATACCACTTCGATCATTTCGATTTATTCTGCTCGTTAATTTCTTAGTGCATATTTATATTGGTTGCATAAATTTAATTTCGATCGCGCAAAAAATGTTATAAGCACGTCGAACGTTAAGGGTTACCGTTCTCAGACAATAATTGGAGTCGTCGCTTCGCTCCTCCTCCAAACAATTGTCTTCGAACGGTAAAAATCCCTTACCGTTCTCCATACTTAATATACTATAATTAGTCAAATAAAGCACTTTATATGAATGAGATTCGAGAGTTCGATGTAAAAAGCTCGATAATTACCTACTGTGTTAAATTGACCTACCTATGGTGGGAAATTGTGTGGTCATTGAAACTGAAAATTGCGCGTATCTGTTTCAAACATTACGAAATGTGAAAGGCGTTGTAGGTCGATAGCGATCATCTCTACATGATATGTAAATGAAGATTATTCCAGTACAGAAGTTTTTGCACATTATATGCAGACAGCATAACGATATCGATAGGTATCTGAAAAATTGTTCCAATAACGAAAACGAAGACAAACGTAATGTAGTAACGTCGCAAGTTTCTTGTAGGAAAATTCGATTAAACTTGTTTCAAATCATCCATTTTTTCTGCTACGTCCTCAAGACTCTCAAACTTTGCATCTCTACGCGCCAAAGAACGACAAAATTTCGTATTTAGATAAGTATATGATCTTTAAGAAATAATAAAGAAAATAATGAATACAAAATTGGTTTATGTAACATGTAACGTAAATTTAATTACGTGCTTTATTCCAACTAATTAAAAATAAATTTATAACAGTCTTACAATGGATTAATTTATAACAGTAATTATTATTTATCACTCAAGCGCAACACAATTCGATTTGCTTATAAAGGCTGATTCAAATTCGAGGGCCACCATGGGGATCTTGGGAACTGTAAGAGATATATAGGTAGTTTAAATTTGGCAAAGTTGCGTATTTTGATGCTTAACAAAATGCAGTTTTGAAACTTAAAAAATTCCGACTACTTTCGGAGATATCCGGAAAACACGGAAATTTACAAAATCGTTTTTATTTTTTACTGAAGTTATTTAAAAAGATATATCCAAATAAATAACACATTATTATGGCTACTTTTTTGTCTCTACAAGGTACTAGTTTCAAATTTTAAATCTGACGTTTCGTTTCCGGTTGACCATCATCAACTTTGTTTTTTCTTATATGGAAGTAATTTTTATTTTTTGGGTCATTTGATAGAGAGTTCAAAAGAGAGTTCAAAAATATAAACATCACATTTTTTTTAAAATTATTAAAATATTTTCTTGTTTGCCTAGAAAACATTGCCTTAGATAGTGTACGTACGTAGTTTCTTGCGTTTTTACGAATTAATAGCGCTATTTACGATTAAAAGATAGTGATGTTTACATTTTTGAAATCAGAAAAAAATTTTCCATCAAATGACGCAAAAAGTAAAAATTACTTCCATAAGAAAAAACAAAGTTGATAATGGTTGAATGGAGACTAAACGTCAAACTTAAAATTTAAAAGTAGCATCTTGTAGAGGGACAAAAGTGGCCATAATAACGTATCATTTATTTTGAAATATCTTTTTAAATAACTTCAGTAAAAAATAAAAACGATTTTGCAAAGTTTCGGTTTTTTCCGGATATCTCCGAAAGTAGTAGGAATTTTTTAAGGCTCCTCTGTAGTCAATCCGCCATATTGGAAAAATAGCTAAACTTTCTTATCAAATGCTGCTTTTGTAGTTGCAGTCTAACAAATTCTCGATAGTGGATATTCTTTGCAATGATGAAAAGAACGGCGGTACTTAAAGAAAGTTGAAATATCGGTCTTAGTTTTTTAGGAAGATCGATGAATAGAAAAATCGTAATAGCCGTTGTAATGGAAGTAGAAAAACCTACAGCACCAATTTGGAAATCCGACAGAATTTCCTACGGCGGTACTTAAAGATATTATTTCCACCTATTATGATAATGCATATATTTAAAAAAAATGTATCGCGATCTTTAGAAAAAACGCTAACGTAAGGATAGGCAACTCATATTGCACTATAACTCCTGAGGCGACAACTCATTACCTACTTGAAAGGGAAAACAAAAGAAACTACCTGGTATTATCCTGCACATTGTTACGCCGTTCCATTGAGTTAGAAAACAAATGGAGGGAATCAAATGCTTGGCCAGACGTAGACCACGGGAACCAAAAGTGGCCTCTAACTGTGATTAAAGTACCACACCACTTCCGTTATCATTAGCGTCTCACTTCAGTGGCGTAGAGATATAATTTTCTTTCCACTAATAGGAATAATTACAAAAAAAACGTATAGAAGGAGTAAAATACATGCTCGTGGTAAAGTAAACAAAATAGACAAGGATGGGAAAGTATGCAGATTTAATATAATCATTGATTACAAATCTAAATGTACATCGATGTGTTTCAGTAGTATAATTATGGCCAGTTTACTATAGCCACTACAACTTGACAACTCCCATTAAATTCACTGTGTTGATCAATAGCTACAATTGATTGGTTGGTCTCAGGTTCATTACAAGTTTTGATAGTAACCTACCTACTGCATATTTGACGAGATATTTGATGAACATTTTCCGGTGCAACCTTTGGTCGAAATCACAGTCAATGAAGCGTTGTGAGCACAAAAGTAAATTTCGAGAGCTGTTCTTGAGATATATTTACAAATGTTAGGTAACCATTTTGCTCGAAGTACCGGTTCGTTTGGAAAACTAAGAAACATAAACTAGGTACCTACAACCTCGCCTACAACATGATAAATGACATGTCTTACCGATGAAAGGAAATGCCCTGTTTCTTCCCTTTATGAGAAATTTTGCATGATACGCAGTGGTCGAAGTGAGGCGGTATGCGGCGGTATGGCATACTGATAGATTTTTAGTTTTTGTGAAACATATCGGTAAAAAATTTATCCACATAGGCATGACGACCGTTTTTTTTATGATAATATACGCATACATACAATACTAAGATTTTATCAGTTCAGCCATACCGGTAAACAATATTTGCCACTTCGACCACTGGATACGCAGCTAATCTTTCTCAATTCACAAAATTGCGTGTGATAAAAACACTATGCTGCAGTTAGTTATTTATATAAACCAGAGCACAAACCGATCCGAAATTATTAGGTACTTTAAAATGGCAAATTTAATAAAATTTGAATTTGGTGGAAAACTGACAGTGACAGGACCCGCGTTTTCATGTGTCAAATAATGTCGGCCAAAATGTACCTTCACGGGAACCTATCCACGCGAGTGGCCTCTGTCTGTGGCAACTTCCGTCTACAAAAATTCTTACCCCCTCTACCATTATATTCCCTCCATTAGTTTTCTACCTCAATGCGCCGTTCCTAATGATTTGGATCAGATAAATTACTATATAATTAACTAATGTTCATGAATGCTGTTGATTTGTGAATCATAATGTCACATATTCCCAAGACGAAAAGTGTACTAAATGCATATTTATTGTAGGTACATTGGAAATAATTTTTGATTTCTAAAACCTTTTTCATTCTATCAGGATGCTTCAAGAAATTTGTTTAGGAAGGTATCAAATAGTAGCCCAATTTTTAGCTAAACCCCTAGGCGGAATACGATTGTACCAGTAATTAGAAACATTTTTGCCGCATATTTGTTCTTGTGTAGAAATGTGGCACCGTTTTGATTTTTTGGACTAACGCATGACCACCACACAAGCGGGTAGCACAGTATCACAATTCGCAAACACTACTACTGAGTCGAAACTTAGAGAGGCAAGTGCTACTTATTTTTTCAATATGATCAGATATCAGGAATATCCACTTATATCAAAAAAATAAAGGAACGACAAATTTCGATTTTTACAAATAAATTGGTGAGAAAGTTACGCCCAATAGTTTTCACATTCTGAGCCTACCATTTCAAAGAAATTCGATTCCACTTTGTTAATTTTAACTTACAAAAAATGTTCCAATTCCCCTTTTTAGCTAAATTTCTAAGCGGGATACGATAACTAATAGGCGACACTGACAAATTTATTTAAAAAAAGTGTCATTGTTTTGCTCATGTCAAGTCAAGGTAGTGAGATATCACGAAAATGAATATTTGTATCAAAACATGGGTGAAATTTTGGGTTTTCCCGGTAATTAGAAGTGGGTTAAAAAATTCTCCCACTTTTAAAAAATTTCAACTATTTATTTTTTCCGTTTGAGAATATGATGGAATCCCGTAAACTTCACATCAACTTAGCGAATATGAACTGATATCATCTCGGATCTTGCCTCTCAGAAAATAGAGGATCAACCGCGGAATAAACCAATTTTACAACTGAATTCTCAATTTAGGACAAATAAGCGAAGTCATCTTGCTGCACATAAGATGTTCGGAAAAAATCTACATGAGTTGTGCATAAATATAAATAAGTATAACTATGTACAATTATTATTTTTTGAAAAGATAAGAATTTATTTAAAAATCGGTGTATGTTATACTTTTAATCATTGTAACAGAATTTTAAATGTTAGCTACCATTTTTATAAAAAAAATACATTTTTTGTTGTTGTTCACCCTTATTGTATAAGAAAATAAAGAGATTTATTTTAGGTGTTCGAAGTGCCGGTTTATTAGGTTCTACCATACCTCCTCCTATGTGAATTCATTCATGCGCACATGTCTATCTAATAACTATAAACATCTATAAATCAGTAAAATTAATTAGAAAAACTCACAGGAAATAAAGGGTTAATTAAAAATGTTAACAAACAATGCTAATCTAGTCCACTAATGACCTAAGAACCAGGTAATTTACAGAAGATGTCATTATAGAAAAATGCAGTAAATGTATTGAATAAGTAATTTACTCAATAGTAACAGAAATAGGCATTTGTGCATCTCCATTCAAATATTGTACAGCTTTTCGCTAAACTTGTTTACATAATATTAGT
Organism: Photinus pyralis; assembly: GCF_008802855.1. Lineage (NCBI taxonomy): Eukaryota > Metazoa > Arthropoda > Insecta > Coleoptera > Lampyridae > Photinus > Photinus pyralis. The sequence goes on from NW_022170596.1 coordinate 17,358,183, forward strand.
CCTTGACCATTATACATGGTCTATTGTGTTTAACAATAAATGAAGAGAATATGCAAAACTGGAAAGGATAGAGATACATCGTTGGTCTCACTCAAGGTGAGGTACATCGTCTAGAGATGTGTATTGTTGGTGGTCTAACCAACTGCAATAACATTGAAATACAAATTGACTACAGACTACAGACCTCCACCTCCACCATATTGTGCACGATGCGCCAGTCCAACTCATCGAGACCAAATCCGACCTTCGGAATTGCCAGATTTGTAACGCCATGAATCTGTGGTTGTCGCTTCAAGTGCTGTAGCGCATTCCAAAAATCTTCGTGTAACTATGCTTATCATAAGGTCGGTCTTCAGTTTCCAGGTAATAAAGAAATTGTCCCGGCTCCTGCAGGAAACACACTTTACCCACGTCGAGACGTTGCAGGTAGATTTAGGCGCCCAAACCGGAACTTAAATTCTTCGGAAATACCCCTGGATATCTTGACGTCCTTGGTTATGCAGTGAGCCAGTGCGTACTCTGCTGGTGCTTCAAACAAATCCTTAGATTTCACACGGACAACAACAAAGCGTGCCTTTTGCGTTCCAGAATAATGTGCCATAAATTCCGAGAAAGTGGACTGTGGTGGTGTCACTTGCAATACATTTTCGTTTTCTAGATGTTCCTCGAGCTTATTCTATCCCGCGTATGGACCCACCCGATTTATATGCACTACCACTGCTTTCCCTCGTGGTAGTTTCCGTATCTGGTATATTAAGTCATCTCTTCACGACTAAACAGGGCCATTCCAAAGCTCTTTGCAATTTCGGAGATAGTTCGCGTCCCCTCTGGGGACGATACAACCAAACCAGGTCTTCACGTCGTACTGTACTTTCATTCTGTCGCTTGCCAACTGCATATATGGCCATCTTTGCCATGGATGGTACCCACTATTTGACGCAGGTTTGCCACGTACTTGTTGTCCACAGTTTCTTCTTGGCCGGGTACCAAACTGCAAATCGCACGGCAACCGGATTTCTCGGTCAAACAGTACCGAAGCTGGGCTCTGCCCTGTAGTTTCCTGGTTATTGGTTACTGTGCTCTCAGGGCAATTTCTTCTTCTGTGTCCGTTTGTTTTACCACAACCCCAGCATCGCAGTCTTCGTCGTTTTGTACGTTGCTGCTTCAATTGCTTCAATCCCTTACTATTTCTTCTATATTTGCGTTCTTTTCTTCTGTATAGCAATGGTATATACGCGAACATTACCACGAGACGTTTTTTGTGTAGCGTCAAACTTCAGGAAATGCGCAAAAGCCTTGTTTAAGTTCCCACGTCGCGCAAGTTTCAAAGCTTGTTGCGTTTCCACATCGTGAACACCATCGATAAACGTCTGCACCGCTAGCTGCGCTATAAAGCTTTCAGGGGCAGTAGGATACACCAATATTATTAACTGGGCTGTATCAGCTTCAAGTTCTTAGAAAGTTTCTTGCTGGTGATCTGGAATCGTAAGAAATACATCCAAAGCATCTTCACGTACCGCAACTATCAGGAAAGTCGCCTTCTCTTCTACTGTCCCCTTATTTCTATTGACAGAGGCCTCGAGAAGTAGGGGGACCACGGTGATTTTCCATCGAATGTCGGTGGTTTAACTCGAACTTTCGTCGTACTGATATTTTCACACGGTTCAAAGGCTTCTTTGTGGAACGATTGTGGAACAGCAAGTAGATCTTGTGTGTGACCCATCACTTTTTTCCGTTGTTCGGCCAATAACGTAGGTACATTTTCTTCGTAGTTCATCGTATTTAGCTTTCATTTCATTTTCCACAGTATGAATCTTTTTTTGGACACTCTGTATCTCACTTTGGACACTCTGATTTAATGCCCATCGAAAAATTGTTACTCTTGTTACAGGGATATTTTTTAAATCCCCGAGAAACAAATTTGATACATTTTGAGATGCTATATTTTGGAAAATGTGGAATAGTTCTATGTAAGCGCTTTCGTATTTCAGTGGCTCTTCAGCATAAAATTAGAAAGGCGTTTTTACATTTGAAAACTGGCACCCAACATTTAACTCAAATTCTCCGCCAAAAATTTATATTTAAATTTACTATACAGCTGCACAAAACTCAAACTTTTAAAACAACACAAAATTTGACTTCGTATAAACTCAAATAATGTTCCAATCTCACATGGAAGAATTATATCACCGGATAGCGCGAGTTCACTTATGTATGTACCTACCTACCTATACCTACCTCACACTACTCGTTCTAGAGAATTGTGATTTTAATTAGACAAAATGAGGCTCCTAACATTTGAACAGAATACCATTTTTTTAGCGATATAAACAGAACTATTCTGCTCAAACTCAACTGTGACTTGGGTTACATATACTTGACGATCATTAAAGCTTGACTTTTTGAGCCGTCTCAACTGATCGCCAACCCTTTCTGTTTAAGTTTATTTCATAGGGTAGCGAATTTATGAGATATAAAGTCGTTATACATTCAGCTAAGGAATTTTCCACGCACCCGAATCTAATAATTTTATTCGTCATTGTGTTAAACCGCATATGATGCTGTTCCCTTCAACTTTAGACATTCATTTAAAATGTTATGGTATTATACTATTAGACGTGTAATTAAAAGTTGATGAATTGAATTACCTATTCAAGTAAATTCATAAAAAATTAAACACGGATCTTTATTAGTAGTTATAAACACAAAATCATTTTTTAAAAATTATACTATACCTACAGTGCTATTTATTAAAAAGTAGACATAGGGATTTATGTATATTGTTTTTCCCTATGTCTACTTTCAAAAGACAAACTCTCTTCTGAAGGGCGCCTAATTTTATGCATCTAAAATAACTTTTTATAAAATAAACATATGGCTGTCATATTAAAGTGTGAATATTGTTGCTTTGACTTACCTGAAAATAAATCTTTTAAGCTTCTTAAACTGTTACCGGCCCAATACCAATTGACAATATCTACTGTTTAATCAGTTGAATACATCGCACACGAACGAATATAAAAATACAGGAACCAAAGCAGCAATATTCATAGTTATTTATGTATTAAGGGCGTAAAAGTGATGTTTATATTCTCGAGGGCGACGAGTTAAAAAGTTCGAGGGCCGATAGGCCCAAGAGCTTTTTAGTCGCCCGAGAGATATCAGTTTATGACCGTGGTACATACAAAATTTTATTGCAAATAGTTTTCATCGTCAAAGTAAATATTCGCTTACAAAACAATTCATTAGGTTTGATCAAGTATGCGTGGTTCGAATTTGTTAATGTGATTGAAACCATCCAAACGTCAAACGTAATTTTAAATAATTCAATTAATCATGAATAAGGAAGAAGTTCCAGAAACTATTCGGATTAAGGCCAATCTTGTGAGTTGGTAGGTATTGACATTTAATAATTGACGTTTCTAATCTTAAATGACCTGCAAATATTTGTTTGTTTTGTTATTAAGTGCAAATAAGTTACTATGGTGATACTTAATGCTGTAGGCCCTAGGGCATAAAGTATCACTTTATGCCAATGTATCACAGATATAAAATGTGCTATGATATGTTGGTAGGGCATAAACTTAATTAATGTCACAGCCAGATGTCTATTTGTTTTAGGAAGTCATTTTGGTTGCATAAAATTAGGCGTCCTTCAGAAGATATTTTGATCTTTGAAAGTAAACATAGGGAAAAATAATAGGTATACATAAATATCTATGTCGACCTCTCGTTTGTTTTTATGAAACATGTGCATTTAAATTTGAATGCGAATATTACAGCAGCTGCAAAGAACGCACCTTCAGTAAAGTTTTCAGCTACCCATTTTGGCATGATGTCTACTCTACTCTTTCTAGAAGTAAGCTGTCCATAAAAACTGCTTTCTGACATCAAACTCGGGATTTATGGCGATTTATCAATGTCATTACACCACGTGCTACTCACATATACTCGTAGCAACTTTTTGCAACGTTACATATTTTTATGTACTTCGTGGATGTTTTAACGGTGATGCATAATTTTTTGTTACCCGAAATGCTATTAACTATCGAGCAACTGAGCGAAATTAATTATTTATGGGCGGTGGAAACGGCAAAATTGAACTGTGTTATATGCACTCTTTATGACCCAAATTGTCAGTTTTTTAAAAAGATGCTTTATCTTTTCAGTTTAACGTCCAAAGATTACAAGAATCTCACGCACTTAGTCAGCCATCAACTAGCGGTTTAAATTTAAGTGATCACGGAATATATCTTCACGCGAACGGTACGACGCATAGTTCCGCAGGATCGGTTAGTTCTACGGGAGGTTTATCACCTGGTAGTCCACCACGTCCCGGTAAAGAAGAAGATTGTAGTTTACATGATAGGAGTAGCACAGATGGTAAGTTTAGTGTAAATATGTTGATTTTTGAATAGTAGTCTATTATGTGGCAAATGGACCTCGACCGAGGAGATAAAGAGAAACGAAGTGAATAAATATCCATTCAAAATCTAAAACACGTGATGTTTTTTGTTAAAAAAACATGTGGAAATGGAACTCGGATTTCCCAGCCGCCCGGCGTACTCGGTTGGTAACACCCAAAAATTAAAACTTCTTTATTTAATTAACAGGCTCCTAAAAATTGGGACTAATCTTGAAATTCATGTTAATTGAGCGCGTCTCTAATGACACTAGACCCAATCGAATCAGACGAAGTTTGCTGCAACAGTGCGGTTAATTATACTCACTTAATTGGCCGGATTAACAATTTCAAATTCGGTAGCCCAGTAATTTCCATTGCTACCTGCCTTGCTAGCTTTAATGCTCGCCTTCGTTTAACATTGGGAAACTGATATCGGTCAATACCAAATTACCGGAGCAGAAATCCCAAAATACAAAAATGTCAAAATGTCACATATCTCTACATATCCATAACATGTCCCCCCCCCCATATTATGATTAAAACTTTATTCCTATACTCCCGACCTTGTATAAGTATATCGATAACTTTTCAATTCAATTAGAATCAAACAAAACCCAATAAATTGAAGAGGAAATGAGAACTGCACTAAAAATTCTGCATCTCTTAAGGTGCGTACAGACCCGGCCAACGAAAAAGATTCGGTGATTGCTAGCGTATGCTCGTTTGGCGTCGAAGAAATGTACATATGTATAGCGTGTACCTACGTCGTCCACACCGCATTCGTCGATTGCGCATGTATTTTCATGTTCGTTTGGTGTAGGTTGATTGAGGGTGTAAGGTTGCTAGATGGCGGTATGATCATTAAGATGTAGTTGGCGCTTTTAAACTTCCTCAGAATGTTTGGGTAAAAATGGAAAGGATACTCCAAATTAGCATATTTCATGAAATTTTTGACACCTGGAGGCGCCTATGGCGAGAAATGTCATAAAGCGCGGGGGCTTGCTTTTTATCGCAGGTTGAAATCGATCTGATAATCTTATGCCATCTCTTGCAGGAGCATTAAACTATCGAGTTTGCAGTAAACTTCTTTATTTAATACACTTTAGTAGTCTGGAGTTACAGTTTATTCACCCATCATATTGTGATCTTCTAAAGAAGGAAGGCAGGTGTGCGTTACTCGCCCTAGACCCTGCAGCACTTCACCCCTGGCTTGTCACCGTCGTTGCATGACTCACTATAGAAGAAAACAAAATTTGTTAATAACAATATATATGTCTAATTATGTATCTGATTTAATTTCATTCAACTGTAATAATTTAAAAAAAATTAGACCCACCTGCCACCTGTGCCTATCGGACAGGCTCCTCCTTTAGTATGGCAATGGCACTTATCTGCACAGTAGACTACCTGAATGGCCAGCAGCACGATCACAAGAGTGTAAAGAAGGAACTTCATTTTTATGTTTTTAGTATTGCTGTTGTTGCTTTACTTTTACTCGAAAATGCTCACCGTTTTATACTACATTAGAGAGCTGTAATCTTATCAATGTGAAGATTTAGGACACGTTTTGTATAATATCCACCAATCACAACTTAATGATGAAAACAACAGTAGGCATTACTTAACTGTTTATTGCGATGATAACAGTTAATAATAGAAACAAGTATCAAGATACGATTGAGAGATGGAATAAACCGATACAACGAAATATCGAAGGATCCTCAGTATTACAATCACTTTTAACGACAATTTATTTTAATCTTACATAATACATTTTATAGTTAATAAAACTGCATCAAATTCATGTCTCGGTCATTGAGATAATGCTCTTAATCTTGTTCCCAACGATCTTGGTCTTTTTCCCAACGAAATTGGTGCATAAATAACGATTTTGACATGTTTTGATCAAAATCCATGTGACCTCAGAAAAATAATGTAACATCTTTGACTCACACACCATGCGGTTATCAAATGTGCACGTGATGTACTTTCAGCATCAAGATAATGCGTTTGAAAACTTTTAAAACTCCAAATTCATGTGTAAAAAATAATTTTGGGTACATTTTGCTCTAACACTTTTGACCTATACCACAGAGAAGAGTTATATTGAATTATTACACATCTAAGAGTCATGGGTTTTTATTATACCATGGTCATGGGGAATAATCTAGCGAAATTCCGAACTCGATACATGACCTAGGGAATGAAGTTATTATGTTGATTTCTATTATATTGAGCGCGCAGTTTTCCCTGTTCCCGATTCACTCAAAGTCCTATAACTTTTGTTCCTGTTGAATCAGCTTTCTGAAAATCAATACTGTCCGTCCTTAATGTACAAAGTACCCGTACACCAAATTTCAACACCGTCGGCCACTTTAAGAGTTAGAGCGCACATGGACGGACAGACGGTCGGACGACAATACAAAACTATAAAGGATCTGAGGATCCTTAATAATCTCTACAATCTTGTCTAAAAAGGTAGCGAATGTAAAATTCTCTTAGTCCTTAGAGAACTTGCCTCCTTCACAATGCAGGATATTATCCTATGTGCCTTTAATAATTAAAATGCTGGGCAGTCGACGTAAATTAGTTTTTTTTTTGAGAGAAAAAACGTATAAAGTGGTTCAAAAACCAACCACTAATGTGACCTCGCGCTAGTGCTTTCAATTTTTCTCGAAAACTGTTACCCTGACGAGGAAAATGGATACAACCTAAATTATTATAAAATTCCGCATCATTTATGTCCGATAGGTTTTTTCTATATATTGTAACGGAAATGCTCCAGACATGACGTCGCCTTTGGCGCTCTGGAATTTTCTACGCGCGCGATAGTGGGATTCTGTAGGACTATTCGAGAATGTACTGGACTTACATTGCTTGCGTGTATAAATGGTTGCGGACCGAACATCGCGGCAGTCTACTACCGAACGAGTACGTAAACATCGAGCGCGGAAATATAAATTGCGAAGTGTGAGTGATATAAATAATCGATATAAATTGTACCGATTTTATAGTGTTTTAGTTCTGTTTAATAAATATTGATATAAATCGAACCCGAATTTATAAATCACGTTACAATATCGTATCCTAACCTCACAAATATAGGTAGAATATTAAAGTTATCAAAAACGAGTGAAGTATAATAAACTCTGAATATCTTGAAATACTGTCACCACAGATCAATGCTACATTCCAAGCTGATTGCTTTTCATTTTCCAGATCCATTCATTAGGCTTCAAAATTTTTCCACGCCAGGATAGATTTTTTTAATTAGCTTTCAAATTTTGACGGCATATTATTATGATTTCCCTAGCTCTACAATACAGAAAATACGGCGGTTTGGAAAAGTTAAAACTCACAGAATATTCTCTGTCGATTGCGCGACAGAAAAACGCCAGTGCGCGCCATGCCTTATTGTGAGAGTGCATTGTGGTCTGGGGTGTCCTTGACTCTTGTTTCTTTGAGAATTTTTCGCTTTTATAGTCAACTAGAACTAGTTTTTTTAGAATCTTATTTAGATGCGATGCGACGCAATAGATTGTATGCATTAATAATTCGAAAACAACAGAAGTGAATTATCTCACCGGCGACAAGTATTTGCATTGTGATTTAAAATACTGATTGTAAATTGCTCTTGTTTTTGTAAACAGGAGAAAAACCGAGATAAATATTCGTATTATCAGCACCTACCTTTAATCGCTGATAAATTGGGCGATCGATAAGTGACTTTGATTATTATTGTTATTGGAACCTTATAACTACGTCTTTCTTTTTTTTAAAGGCCAAATAATTTTAGTAATTGCCGTAGGATCCCAACTTAGGTACAAAAGAAGGTTTGTATACCTACAGATTTTTAACTTTTGAGCTCGCAGAATCCAGAATCCCGAACATTTCTACGGGGAGATTAGTTCTTGGGAAGTGTTGGAAAACGGTGTACCAACTGTGTAACAATGGCCCATATGAATAAAAGGGAGCAAATAGTTGCAAAATGCAAAGTAATAATATACTCGTAAGTGCTCCTTCACATTGGGCGACTTAGCAGCACTGCTGAGCAGCAAGACAGGACGCAGTGCAGCGCTGCTGAACAAACCAGTATGAAGGGGCACTTACGAGTATTTACTTTGAATTTTGGAAGGATAAGCATTTGCTCCCTTTTATTCATACGGGCCATTGTGTTTTTGGCAAATTGCACGGGAACGCCGTAATACGTCACCAAAATGCTCGCAAATATAGTTCACGTCGCCACTATTCCATCAATAGGTACTACATGTGCGAATAAGAATAGGTACTAACCTTCAAATTCGTTTATTTTATACTTACCTTGGAAAATTATATACTGGAAAGGAAATTCCAAATCCAAATCTTAAGTAATTTTATCTTACCTTTAGTTTTTCGGCGATTCGGCGTAAACTTGTTTGAAATTGTGAATGGGGTGGTGAAGGAAAGGACAAAACGGAAAACTCACCCCAATCAGCTAAAAGAACTAAACGTTTAACTTTTCTGCTTGTTTTAACTTAACTGTACATGCAATTTGCAAATAGTTGAAATCAAAAATTATCTATTATTCTGTGCACGCATTAGTTATGCGCAGGTAACTAAAATTGTATATGAAGCATTGAAATGAAAGTAACAAAAACGCGGCAAGTTTAAATTGCTCATTCATTAACAGCGGATCGAGAGTGATGTTCAAACAGCACACATTTCTACGGTTTGCATATATGACAGACAGACCGACATCATCGAGATTTTGTTTGATTTGGATTCCTGGATGCTTCAAACGTCTATTTCCGTGAAAAAAGGGGGGCGGTTATTTTTTACCCCAACGCAATATGTACATTAGAGTTGCTTTCACAAATCTGTCGGGGCACATTTCCGAAAATGTGCATTCGGATTTTATAAAAACAAATTATTCACACATAGATACAATCTAAATACACCGCATATTTTTCTGCAAAAAATGTGTGCATAGCTATCCCATATTTAGTTTCCTAGCGCGAGCTCTACGATACCTAATGCGAAGAACGAACTAAATATCTTGAAAACTGTAGGAGTAGTTAAGCCTCGGACGGAGAGATAGTGGCTGCAATAGCCCACTCAACTTCGTTAGAAAATGCGCTAAGAATACAGAAAAAGGAACCATCCGGTTGGGAAAATCAAAAACGGCGGCCAGAGAGAGACGCGAAAAAGAAAAAAAAGAAAAAAAAAAGAACTTGCAAAACTATCTCATCATCTGCAACACCCATCGCAGCGTCTCCTATATGTACTGCTGCCCCCCCCCTCCCATATACCAATGGTAACCAATATGACAGGCGCAAGAACATGTTCGCCTGATGGCGCCGCATATGCATCGGCCGGCCCTGCTGTGCTCTGAAGGTTACAAGTGCTCGAAGGACTAGGTTCAACAGGAAATTGCTGTCAGAAATGTTGTTTTCCCTACATTTTTAGACAAAATTGTAGGGATTATTTGATATAAGATCTATCCCTCAATTGTATCTTGATACTTATTTCTATTTGTGACTATATTATCACTGGAATAAACAATGCTGTTGTTTCCACCATTGAGCTGTGATTGGTGGATATTATATGAAACGTGTCCTGAAACTTCACGTTGATAAGATTACGGCTCTCTAATGTAATGTAATGTACGGTGGGCATTTCCGAGTAACAAGTAAGTAAAGCAATAGCAATACTAAAACTTAAAAAAAAACTTAAAAATGAAGTTCCTTCTTTACACTCTTGTGATCGTGCTGCTGGCCATTCAGGTAGTCTACTGTGCAGATAAGTGCCATTGCCATACTAAAGGAGGAGCCTGTCCGATAGGCACAGGTGGCAGGTAGGTCTAATTTTTTTTTAATTATTACGAATAATAGTTGCATGAAATTAGAAAATCAGATACATAATTAGACATATAGATTATGATTAACAAATTTTGTACTCTTCTATAGTGAGTCATGCAACGACGGTGACAAGCCAGGAGTGAAGTGCTGCAGGGTCTAGGGCGAGTAATGCACACCTGCCTTCCTTCTTTAGAAGATCACAATATGATGGGGTGAATAAACTGTAACTCCAGACTACTAAAGTGTATTAAATAAAGAAGTTTAATTCAAATTGATTAACCACTTCATTTCACATTTCACGCCATAGGTCTCTCCAGGCGGCAAGAAGTTCGGAAATGTGCTCATTTGTAGCATACTTTCTATTTTTGCCCGTAAATTCCGCAGTAGTTTAGACGCAAGAACTAAATCTAGATCATGGCCATACCACAGTTTACCACCTTTACACCCTCAGCAACCTACACCAAACGGGCATGGAAATACATGCGTACATTGGTGTTTAACTTTTGCAAAATGTGACTGTTTCCAGTAAAATCATACCATCGTATACTATTTCAACATGAAGACTACCAAACACCCCGCAATTCCATACCACAAAAAATACGAGTGCTCACTTAAATCAACTTGCAATTTGCAAATATCAGAATTCCTTTCGTCTTTCTTATGTCCTTGTACAAGATTGATCGCATCTTCCTCCTTTTCATATGCCCTTAAGGGCCTTGTAACAGAAGCAATATCGCGTTGTTTTGATCCATTGGTTAATCAATAGAACACAAAAAAATAATGAATTGCGATCACTATTGATAGTCAACGCGATATATGGGTCGCCGTAGAAGTCCTTTTCTAGCACAATCTGATTTCCAAGTTAGTTAAAATACTATACCTGCTCCTCGTTTTTACGTCAGTTGTTACAACACTGAATTAAAAAAAAACGAAACAAGTATAAAGGGAGTATCAATAATAATGACTTATTTTTGAACTTAAAACAAGTTCTATGAATGGTAGAGGGCAATTTATTTATTGTTTTATTTTGGAACACAATTACTGATTCTGACACTAGGTGTAGAAGAGGACCCCAGTTCAGTGGCATCGATTATTTCGTTGGGGAGCACATACAGGGTTGTCTTAGAACATTATAAGAAGTTTTGTTGTATCCAAAATTATAAAAGTTTGCAACCAATCTACTTAATTTTTAAATTGGGGTCGGTGGTCTACTTCTGCATGGCAAGGGGGGGGGCAGCCACTAGTTTACATTACATACTCTTAAAGAGTACACTATTTTGATACAGCAACAAAAAACCCTATATTACATAATCAAATTTAAAGGAAGAACTAAAATTCAGGAAAATGGTGCTGTTACTTAATTTAGTAATTTCACTATATTTTGCGTTGAAAAAAAACTTTATTCTTAGTAAGTAGATAGAGCAAGTAGATATAAACTTAAAAATTATTTATACTTAGTTAATAGTTAAAGTGTAAACAGTTTTACAATAATGTAAAGAAAACTAGCGGTTACTATTTAAAGGAAATAAGCCCCTTTGACCATGCATAAGTGCGTCACTGACCACAAACTTAAAGTACGTAGATTGGTAGCAAACTATTTATAATTTCGATACGATAAAAAGCTTATTTAAAAAATACGTTGTTTTGAAGATCTACAGGGTGGCCATTATGTATGAAATATAGTAGTCTATGAAGTCCAGCAACAATCGTTTTATTGTGCACAAAATTCGGTGAACATTTAATTCGCGTTTTAGTTATGTGTGGATTGGAAATACATGAAAGATGCATTTCATAAGAATATTCAACGCGTAATTCGCCACAACTATGCCAAAATGTGGTCTTAAATTTTGTCAAAAGGATCCATGCCTGTAAACCTGGTCGTAGTATATATTACGGATATTATTAATTAAAATTGAACCAAGTTTTTGTCCTGTCCTGTCATTGAGCATTGGAAGAACCACATACAGGGTGAAAATTTGGTCTGAAACACTAAATACAGGGTGCCCATTCTGTATGAAATATAGTAGATATATATTTCGGTAAATATTGAATGTATATACAACATTTTTCTATATACAAGGTGTTTCAGATTTTATTTCTCATAATAAGGCGGCATTCGGTTGTTTTTATTTTAGAAAACAAATGAGTAACGAAAAACAATTGAATGTTTTTAATAGCAGTGCACATTTTCATTAGGCTCATTGATAGAAATTTTTTTCTCTTTTCGTTGATATAACATGTTATTCTAATTAGATCAATAACATTAATTCAGGTATCCTACATCAAAATAAAACAAATGAACGTGTACGTTTCTTATTGAAGACAACACAAAATGAGCAGTAAAGTCGTTTTCATCGCAATGAAAAATATCCTTCATCCTACAAAAAAGGATAATGCGATTAATTTTTAATGTAAAACCGACAATTTCTCTTAGGAATGTTTTCATCAATAGGAAAATTTTATCATTTCCCAGCATTTACATATATAAGCTTTGCATCTTCGTGAAAATGAATAGTCATATTTTTCATCCATTAAATGCTAAGCATGACTATCATACACGCAACAATGAGGTACTTACCATACCCTACCATTCCACAGCGAAGTATGAAAGGGGTCCATATTACAATGCAGTTAAAATGTACAATGCACTCCCTTTATATATTAAAAACATCACAAACATTAAGAAGTATCGAACGAATCTAAAAAAATACTTAGTCGAACGTTGTTTTTATTCAATGAGTGATTTTTAATTGTAACATGTACTTTAGCGTTTACACGGTTCCTAATTGACTTTTTAAAATGTTAAATGTCCATAAATGTTTGAATGTATGACGATGTCTATGTCAAGGTACCTACTTGATCACAGACAATAAAGTTATTATTATTATTATTATTATTCACCATTAACTGCATAACCTATCACAAAAAGCTTGAAATAAGAATTAAGTTTTTGTCCTGTCCTGTCACTGAGCATTGGAAGAACCACATACAGGGTGAAAATTTGGTCTGAAACACTAAATACAGGGTGCCCATTCTGTATGAAATATAGTAGATATATATTTCGGTAAATATCGACTGTATACGCAATGTTTCTATATAAAAGTTGTTTAACATTTTATTTCTCATAATATAAGGCAGCATTCCATTATTATTATTTCAGAAAACAAATGAATAACGAAAAACAATTGAATTTTTTTCTTTTCAATGACGTAACACGTTAACACTCCCGTAGAAGAAATTAATTTTTATTTCAAGCTTTTTGTGATAAGTTATGCAGTTAATGGTGAATATTTTTCATTGCGATGAAAACGACTTTACTGCTCATTTTGTGTTGTCTTCAATAAGAAACGTACACGTTCATTTGTTTTATTTTGATGTAGGATACCTGAATTAATGTTATTGATCTAATTAGAATAACATGTTATATCAACGAAAATAGAAAAAAATTTCTATCAATGAGCCTAATGAAAAGGTGCACTGCTATTAAAAACATTCAATTGTTTTTCGTTACTCATTTGTTTTCTAAAATAAAAACAACCGAATGCTGCCTTATTATGAGAAATAAAATGTGAAACACCTTGTATATAGAAAAATGTTGTATATACATTCGATATTTACCGAAATATATATCTACTATATTTCATACAGAATGGGCACCCTGTATTTAGTGTTTCAGACCAAATTTTCACCCTGTATGTGGTTCTTCCAATGCTCAGTGACAGGACAGGACAAAAACTTGGTTCAATTTTAATTAATAATATCCGTAATCATATACTACGACCAGGTTTACAGGCATGGATCCTTTTGACAAAATTTAAGACCACATTTTGGCATAGTTGTGGCGAATTACGCGTTGAATATTCTTATGAAATGCATCTTTCATGTATTTCCAATCCACACATAACTAAAACGCGAATTAAATGTTCACCGAATTTTGTGCACAATAAAACGATTGTTGCTGGACTTCAAAGACTTTGGACTTCTATGGCAAGTGGCGCCATCTTGTTGAAACCAGAAGTCATGAAAACATGAGCCATACATAACCAGTTATCGTGCCCCTGTAGCGCATTTAATCATTTTCTTCCGCTACTATCTGAGTGACTGACATACAACGCATAGTCAAAACCACTGGGCCGTAAAGCTGAAATTTGGCATGTAGATTCCTTGGGGATTGGAGCAATAATATGTATAATATAAATAATTTCGGGGTTATGTTTAATGTTCCGGGTATTGTTCAAAATTTTTCTCTCCCAATTTTTTCACATTAATCAGTAATTATGAATGCTATTATACAAAAATCAATCCTCCTGAAGACTGGATTTGATCATTTTCAAGTTTGCCAGAGACAGAGAGGCGTGACCCCAGGGGGCATTGGATTTGACCCATTTTCAATAGGCTCCTTCGGGTAATTTAGGCGATCCTGAGTACATATGAGTATACAGAGTATAAGGTTGCACAGCCGAGAACATTGTATCAACTTTGCCAATTTGTTGCAAATTATACCTACGTTTTCATTTCCAATGGACGCAAAATTGACTGGTTCTGAAAAAGAACAAGTTCGCACTCCATACAAGGTATAAGCTACACAAGAATTGGGTGAAAATGATTACGATCGGAGAAATGAATTCTGCGAATTAATGCCCCACAGCATTGCTGGAGATCTTAATTTATCCAAAAACAGCTGCTTTAGCGACGAATGTGCTTTCTTCTTAAACGGTGTATAGTAATGATTATAAATCCAACCTTTCACACAAATTTCTTCTCTTGCACTAGCTCTCCAAAAAGGGTGTATACCTATATCTGTGTTGACAAAGACCAGTGACAGCAAAGGTACTTAATTCGTCACTGAATATTTTGATAATTTTTGACTGTTATAGTGGACATTAGTTTTAGAAGGACAAATACTTTCTTTCTCATCAAAGACAATTGTTGAAGGTTACGCTCGCCTATGTCACCTTTGTCAAAACGATGCCAGAAATATTTCGAATGCCCTTTACGTATACAGCTATTTTTACATTATCTTCCCTTTACCCATGCATTTAGCGAACGCTAAACTCAAGAAGTGCCATAAATAGCATCTTGACAAACATAGAGTAGAAAGTATTACTTAACATTCAACGAAAATAGAACACTTCTACAACATATCAGTGGAAAAAATTATCAGATCAAAATCCATCGCGATTATTTCATTAGGTACAGCGCTAATCCATTACAACACATTTGTAACGTAATAATAAATAAGCTAGCGATTAGAATTGTAACAATGGTATGACACAGATGTGACATTTAATCTTGGCTTTAAAATAGATTAAGTGCTTTACATAAAAGTCGTACCGACACGTTGTATTTACGAGTTAGAAATTTCGAAATCAATTACGTATAGGTAGGCACCTTTATCGGATGTTTTAAATGCCGTTTTTATTTTACTCTTGGCTCACTGATACGCATTGTTGGTTAATGTACAGCGGGTAACGACAGAGATATGATCAGTTAAAAAGCATTTTGGTAACCTAGTGTCTTTTAAAGAAGACATTTTACCATCATCCTTGACTTTAAAGCTGAAAGTTAAATTTGATACCATTTTAAGCTCGAACACTGTAACGAGAGAAAAAAGGTGATTAAATGGTGATTAATGAATATTACTAACCTCGAGAATCTACTTCCCTCCCTCCCGGAAAAACAAGTGTTATAATATGCAACTTTCGCATCCTTTTAAATGACTTTTATGGCGCTTATTACAATATGATCGTGAATAAAACTCCTTGTAATATATGAATCAAGGCAAGAAATGAGAGGAATCACTTTTATTTTCATTTTTATATCGCCCTAACTTTTTCCGATTTATTTCGTAATGATGACGTGCATCTAGGGAGAAATTGTGATTATAAATCTTATACGTATACTTACGTTTGTCCCATTTTGATCCTTGATTAGGCAAAACTCAAACATGAAGCTTGCTCAGTTTTAGCATCATTTTGGGAATTGATGACTATTAAATAAAACCCTAAACAAATAAATTAAAACATTGTACTGTCATTCCCGTCTAAAACTTCTAATGCTAAACCTGAATTACGTTTACAGCACGTAAATTTTCAACTACAGGGTGGCTCGCTCTCATCGTCGGCATTATTTCAACCTAACCGGTTTATACATCGATGATTAAATGCACATTCAATAAAAATTTCTGAAAAAAGAGTAAATAACTAAAACTAAAATTTAAAAAATTACACTACCACAACTCAACAATTTACAAGAAAAATTCACGGGTAACTAGATCTTGCTGAATTAACATATCTATGATGGCGATGCATTCAAATGGTTTTCTTTTTTTTTGTCTTCTATCTCATTTCGTAAAAATCCAATAGGGGGGGTCCATAAAAAAAAGCAAGTAAGTAGTAGTCTGTAGATTCTACATCTAGCGTGTTATGGAAATTCTGATAACAGATTCAGATTCTCCGAAAAGTGCCCAAAAAGGTGCTAATGGGAACCGCCTTTTTCCTACAGTTTAAATGAGGGAAAATGAAAACGAAATTTGACATTTTCAGTCTCACCTCACTATTATGTAAATTACATTTATTTCATACTGTCCGGTAGATGTTCGATTACACTATCATTTTGAGTCCGGTAGGTGAGTTATTACAGCATCCGAGCCGGTAAGTGTCGCTAAGCAACACTTACCGGACTGTTATTTGTATACATCAAATTTGACATCTTCACACAATTAATTAAAAACCCCAACATAAATTTGGCTGTAATTCTTTATTTCAAACATTAACATTGATTGTAATGTAACAATTTGTATTGCTCTCAACACTAACGCCTGGGTTATTACTGGATGTCGAGTTAGTAATGTTTGATTCCTTCTGCTGTAGAACTTCAATGAAATTTTCGCCGCCTTGTATCAGTTGTATCATACGGGCAATCTTAACTGTTCCTTCTACCGAGCCTTCGATGTATTTTTCTGCCGTCGATCAGCTTTTCCATGCCCCATGACGCTTTAACACCGAAACCCAGGCAAAAAAATCTCAATTCAAAAACTTACTGCATCCAAACAGTATGCCAACATGACGTTTTCCTCTACTTGTTTCGCTCCATGTTCGTTCCTCCATTGGCAAAACACTTAGTACCCTTTTTCATACCTTGCGGTCGACTTCTTAGGAACCAACTTTTCGGTTGCTTCATGAGATTTCGACAGGATTGTATCGGGAACAGTGGAAAATCCCACAACGTTTATAGCGTCCATTTTTAGTGAAAAAAATTCAATGTAAACAAACTACAAACCACGACAAACTATAGCAACGGCCGTTGCCACAGAAACAAGGTAATGCGATTTTTACAATATAATGAAATTTTGTAATCTTTGAAATGAAATAATGATACAAAACAGACTTACAGTATGAAATAAAATACGTTACGATATATGTCCGGTAGTACTTGTAACAGTACTCGTTTAAGACATTCTTGACTCGGCTCCTGACGTCGCCTCGTCCATAATGTCTAACTCGTACTGTTACAAGTAACCTACCGGACTTATAACGTAAATAACTAATAAGGAAGGTTTTTGGAGGAGCTAAATGATGACAAAAAATATACAGGGTGTTCCATTTAAAAAAGAGATTTTTTAATATGAAGTTTTGCAACTTTGGACCTACCAAAAAAACACCCTGTAAGCTATTTTTTAATGTTTCATAGTAGATGTATTTATTTGATTTTTACTTAACCCAGGATAAGATATAAAACCTGGAATCAAAATTTAAGTAATAATAACTGACGCTTGCAAATGCCCAATTTTTTTAAAAAATCGAATTATCTTTAAAATTACTAGCTTTTCGGATATTAACCATATAATAAAAAAGACATACAATTACACGTAGAATTCAAAAATGCATTCAAATACAGGGGGTTCTATTTAAAAAAATGTACCAATTGGGCGCCCTACTTTGTAGGCGCACCCTGTATAATTCCAAATATTTTTAAAATGTGGAGAATATTCAACCATATCATAATACAAAAGCACTCTATTGAAAAATCTTATCTTGGATTCGTACTTTCAGGTTACTTTTGTATGGCAGGCCTTCAAAGATTTATTGCTAAGACGTCTGAAGCAATAGGTATTCTAAAAAAACTTCCAAAATCTCCAAAACGCTTTAAAGTAAATGTTCTAATAGATTCTAGATCGTATTCTAAACGATATGAAGACTCTTGAAAACTTTTCAAATCTAAGAGTTTTGAATAATCCCAAAGATTAAAGAATCATAAAAACTATTAAAATGTCTTGAGGCACTCAAATATTATTGAACACCTGTAAAGAACCTTAATATGCTCATAAGGTCTGTTACAAGCACCGACGTTAAAAACTAATAAAGAGTCTTGAGGTCTTAAAATAATAAGGCTCGTGAGATTAAAAACCTCTTAAAAACTCATAAAACTTCTTAAAGGCTCTCGCACAGTAAAATTCTATCAAAGGTCATTAGTCACCCTGTATAAATAGGTAACACTAAAAATCTCTCAAAAGACATTCCAAGCTTTTAGAAACTCTGAATGGCTCATAAGATCTCTTTAAGGGCCTTAAAAGTTCGGTTTTCAATAAGGCTTAAAGACTAAAGACCCGTAAAGGTTCCTAAAATGTGTATCAAAGATTGCAAGGCCTTTTGGAAACCGTTGACAACCTTTAAAGATGTTCAAATATTGATAAAAATATCCTTAACTCTTAAATGTTGAAGGCTTCTGAAGATTCTTAAATACCTTTTAGCATTCTTGAACGTTATTAGAGGCTGAATCTTACTGATCGAAAACTTTTAGAAGCTTTTGAACTGAACACTGTTTGGAACTCTTAAAGTTTCTTCTCTTAAACTTTAGACTCATAAAGGGTCCCAAGGCCTTTATAAATCCCTCGACGACTATTTAAAACCTTTGAAGACTACTAACAAGCTGTGGAGACAATTAGAAACTCTTGGGGAGTAAACATTTCGTGATTCATGAAGGCTGTTAAATACTCTTATTTTAAAGTTCTTAAAGGTTTCCAGAGATCTCTACAGGCCGTTAAGGACTAATAAAGTCCTCTAGCTAAACCCCTTCTGTAACTTTAAAGATAGTAAGTAGGGTTTAATAAAAACAAGGGGTTCAAGAGTCTTTACATGCGAGTTTATACACAGGTTAATAGTATCTTTGAGGTTAACTAAAAATCTGTTGAAAAAGAATCTGAACCCGGCTAATTTGTGAGGTGGAGGGTGGAAGGAATCAATGGAGGCAACGTGGTTTTTGGTAAAAGCTAATATTAAGAAGTGAAAATGAGTAAACGTTAGATCGAGGAAATTTAGCGACAGAGTGTCGGGTACCTTTTTTAGGGTAAATTTTACATTGGGATGGAGATCGTCTAGGAGGTTGTAACAAGCGGTGTTGCCTCTAAAAATGTATCAATTTTAAGTAATTTTCAACATGTAGGTAACCACTGCTCTGCACTTTCATACTTAGGGAGCTATTTAATTATAATCCACCCATTAGTCGTCCAATGATGGCATGGCTGTCGAAACATGTAGTGCCTTCTAAACCCTTTATCAACTGTCCAGTTTTACATTTTTAACAATTAATAAATAGTATGGGGTAGGTTTTCCTGGATTCTATACTTTTTCGAGTCTTAATAATTCGCAGATTATTTGGCTTCCTAAATGTAGATATGCAGAGTCACACCGTCTACACTGTGAATAATGTAGCGCTTAGGAACACACATTGGCGTCTGTCCACCAGACATTGCCTTGCCCAGATGGAAGCGTAGATATATGTGATATATTCCATTATTTCCATCTGTCTCAATTCTCCAGAAAAACCTATACCTACTATTAACGAGTCAGCACCCCTGGCGAATTAATGTTTTTCAATTTGCGCTATTTGTTTACTCGCGGACGTGTCACGTGTTATAAAAACCATACCACTAACTATAGCTTGCAATAACCATTCCATGTGAAAGAATCACTCGTTTGTGGATGTGATGAAATATTTTGTTTGACCACTGCTGTTTGATTAAATAGTATCTTTCTCATTTACAGAACCATCACATCCGCCCGATGGAGACGAAGCGGAAGACACGAACTCTCGAGCGCAGTATGTGTCTGCAAACTGTGTTGTGTTTACTCATTACCAAGGTGATGCTTCTAGTGTAGTAGATGAACATTTTTCCAGAGCGTTAGATAAGACTTCACAAACTAAAGGTATGGTACTACTTGTGTTATGCAATTGAGCAATGGCCAATGTTATAATGGATTGCATGTCTGTATCTATGAAATTTAATGTATTGGTATTATTGTAAAAATTCTCATTTACATTCGAAAGACATTTGAGGTACGGGTTTTGCGTAGGAGCACTCATTTGGCCAATACAGGAAAAATTTCCATTCTCACCTTTACGATTTTTATCTAGATTGAACAAGATTACGTACGTTTAAATTTAAATGCCGGTGATAACTTGCGCAGAAATAAACGTACTACCAGTTGTTACCTACCCGAGTGCTAAATATTAAAATCTTAATAATCAAGCAGATCAATCTCATCCAAACTCATCATATTGGATTTTTAATTTCGCACGTGGAGGATCATGTTAATGACGATACCATGTTAACGTTATTTCATAATTTACATAAAGTGCATATAAAAAAGGAAACTTAGCTTATAAATATTGAATATTCGTTACAAGCAAGGAATGAGATTCTTCCTATAAATAAAACAAAATTTATTGTCTAGAATGAGATCTTTATCAGGCACGTTTACAAGGCAGATATTTCTTTGAGATAATGTAATCAAGGCAACCATTACATTTATAGAAATAATTAATAGCAAGAAGAGACATAAATAAAATTTTATTTCATTCGGTAATAGTTCTCGACTCGTGCAATAAATAAAATAATATATTAATTTAAAGTTATAATGGTTTCAAATACATATATCGGCTATAAAAAAAACTATTAATAACTGAATTTATTGTTTTCTATACAAATTATTTTGATTGGGATGTTTTCAAAATTACCACATTCCTCATATTTTTATTGGTGGCCTGTCTATGGACAGATTTTGCTATGGCCACAATTAATTAGTAGCATCAGGAATTTCAGCTTTACCGTACGCATTCTACTATTTAGCTTACTATTTTCAATTTTGTATTCTTTTGATGTGTTTTATACGATCCTACGGCTAAGCGTGCGAAATTTATTTGAGATGGTCAAGTACGTAAATGTATCTAATCGTCATTTGTTTTATATGTTCTAAAATTCCCATTTTCTGGACGACAGGATGTTGCGTTAACGGAGGCACGTAAATACAGTTGTCACACTTTGACGTACCTACTTACATACATACGTAAAGTGTGCGTTGTCAAGAGAACCAATTTGACTTCAACATGGCAACACCAGCGTCAAGTATAAACCTGTCGCCAGGAAAGATTGCCGGTGACAGAACACTTGATCCTGGTCTACAATGTATGTTTTTCTAAAGATGTGAGCGACTTCCGGGATAGTATCGTGTCAATGTTAAACAAAAAGACTTGAATTATCGGAGTAACAATAAAGTAAACTTTGGCATTGGTATATTCTTCGGCAACGACACAGGTACTGTAAATAAAATCAGATGTATTGAAGCAATTTACAAGATCGTTAACCTCTAAGGTGTGATACTTGCATTTAGGATTCCGGAACAAATATCTAACAAACTTCGTATAATTAGGTCACAGGTAAAATCAACTGTTTGGTGGAACTGAAGTAGAATTCTCAAACCGGTAATGTAGAAACATCATCGCGTCGTTTTTGACTCTTGCGAAAACGGGGGGTCCAAATAAAACTGCTAAATCGTCCACTTACTCGTCGGTAATGCGTAAATATCCAAGTAGGTCAAACGTAAAAGGTAATCCAAGAAAAATAACGATAAGAAAATTTGTGAGAGAGAGAGGCGAGGAACGAGAATCGTTTTGATGGAATCACCTAAATATCAAAGAGAGAAAGCGAAACTCACTCCAAAAATAATTATAGTAAATCCAAAACACCAAGTCATTTTTAGGCAGACACCCCTAAAAACCGCCCCTGGCCGTGGGAACGAACTCACGAACAGGCGCAGGTATAATAGCGTATTTTTTATTTTTGCGCTAAAAATTTTTTCGTATATTAACAATCTTTTGAAAGCCTTAAGGTAACGTTATTGAACAGATAGAGCTAAGTGTACCGTGCATACGTATATACGATGGAGGGCACAAGAAAAGTCGGACACTCTGTTGATTTCAACAGGATGGTGCACTCGCGCACAACGCCCCAATCGTTCGAGAATACATGTCGGACAAATTTTCCATTTTCCAGGAAATTTGTGCGATAAGTACGATTAGGGCGGTTGTGCGCGGCTGCACAATCCTATTGAAACCAACAGTTTTCGACTTTTGTTTCTTTGTGTGCGGTACATCGATTCATTCGTAATAAAAGAAATGCTACTCAGTACTCAATATACAGTAGGTATGTACTTTATGGGTCATATAAAAAAATAAAGTTGATAATGATTTGTTTGAAACGAAACGTTGTATTAAAAATGTCTCAACGGTGTCTTGCAGAGCTCAAAAAATGGAAATGAGTAAGTGTTTTTCATTTTTTTGTATCTGTTCAAATGACATACTATAAAAATAAAATTGAAATCCGCAAATTTCGAGTTTTTAGAGAATATCTTCGAAAGTAATCCGAATTTTCTTGTCTTTCAACACTTTAATTGCGCCTCTTTTCTCCAATTTGACCATCGTCGTATCTTATGGTTTTTGGGGGTCCCTATGATAGACATCCTTCTCTTGGAGACAGTGTGTAACAATCGATAGACAGATAACATTAATTAACCTCATTTAAGATTCATATAAACAAAATTTAATTTTTTTGTAACGAAGGGTATTACAACAAACTATTATTTCCAAAATGCAGATTAAATAACGCTTGTTTATACACCAACAAAACATATTAACGACAAATTGAGAAGTAACAAAGCATATATTTTGAATAGGATTAGGAGAAATACATAACAAACTTTATAATTTGTAATAGTATCTGATTTTCTCGGAGTTATAATTTACATTTTCTCAATGCCACATTTGATGATGGAGAAGACGATTTCACAGGAATTTCCATCAGCCTTGTGCTCATTGTAACACTTTTCCGCAATTTCTTTTGTGAATCCTTTTACTTCCTGTCCAATTTTTTCAGCATTTATTTGCTTCGTGATAAGGTCGTAATATCCTAAATGTGTCCAAGTACATTCTGCAAAACATTTAAACTTGGGGCTTTCGGGAAACTGCATTGTTAACAATGCATCGTATAGCACCTTTCGGTCCAACCCACTTTTAGCTAAACATTCCGCCCTAAAAGGCTCTATCGTACGTTCCCACGATGTTATGAATCCCGCTGGTACATTGAATTTCTAAAAAAATAATTAACTTATATACGAGTAAAAGTTAACTGATACTTACAAATAATGCATTACATGTAGAAAACAAGGCTAGCACTACGATTAAAGATTTCATTGTAATAAAAATCAAGCAACACAATCAAATTTGATATGAGTAAACCCTTTATAGGCATACGCAACAGCCTTATCTGATTACTCCAATATCTATCGTTATCAATATCATTGTAAGCGCTACAATTACAGTTACCGTATACTGGGTGCTTTTAAAACGATCGACCCTTCATAACTTGAGAACGGAATGTAGTATCACAGCACAGATATACGTATATCTGTGGTAGTATTGTCATAGGGTTCTATAACTAAACATATCACCACTGTGATATACAGCAGACTGTAAAACCTCTAACCTCATGTGACACATCAAGTACCTAAAGCCTTTTCACTATTGTTGTTCATCTGATGTGAAAATAATATGACACTCAGGTTTAGATATAATGATTATTTTGTTTGTTTGGACATACGTAATACGAGTACCATACTAGTCGCTTGATAAGAGTAGTACTTAGATATCAATTTCGGACTTTGAGCTACAATAACAAACAACTGACAAGCTACGCACAAACATATACTAATAGTTAACAGAAAACATTAATACATCTGTTAGAATCACAATGCATTTGAACTTTAAATGCACGCTATAGTATTTTGTTTTAAATTGACATTCAAAAATTTGAAAAATCAAAATATTTCAAAATTGTTTACTAGTAATTCACGAGAGCAGATCCCGATATGATACAATTGTTAATATTATCGAATTATCAATATTACCTACAGATTGCACTTGAACCAGCCAAAAATTCATCGCAATTAAGAGGACAATAATACAATGTATAGAAATTTTACTTGAAACTATAAAAATCCTTTAGACTTGTGTCAGCGCAGGGCATTCGGAAGGAGATTGGTATAGCCTTTCACCTCGTCCTGACTGTGCCGCCTCCTATAGATACATGATTTAGCGGTAAATGAAATTTGGCAACTGGTATGCAGAAACTTCGACTACAGTCATAAAGCGAGTTTATCGTTATTATTTTGAAATTAAAGTAACAACCAACAGTCAGGATGGTTAAGGCCATACTAGTTGTGGTAGTTCCTGACCCTCTGGTGTAGCAAGCTGTAAACCATACGAAGTTGGAAATTCTCGGTCGAGGGCCATTCCTTGGCATCATGGCAATGAGGGTTCTTTCCTCGATAGTTTCCGTTTCCCCCTTTTAGACCTTTTTTTAAAATTGGCGGTCGGTGCCCGTCAGCATCTACAGCTAATACTTCGCGAGGGAAAGGTCGTCATAGGGCTAAGATTCTTTGGAGATACCGCAACCAAATGCAGTTTGGTTTTCTTCTATTGTGTATGCTTTTTCAGATAATATTTCTAACAAAAATTTTTCTCGCAGCGGTGCCAAATGGAGCAACTGTAAGCAAAAGTACTAATTATTTCATAATTAATTATCACTTACACGGAAGATTCGCCTTCGAAATATTACACCTCCATAATACTCGCCCTGGTAAAGTATCGACCGGAAGATTCGCCTCTATTTTATTCCAGACTCTTAACGGATAGTTTTGAATTTGAACTAATTATTTTAAAATTTATCAAAATACGGGTTGCATCGCTGGTATCAAAACTAATTTGTGTACTCCTTGATATAGAAAGGCTGATTGCATCCAACCTCCCTTGCCATAGGAAATCTCTAATGGATCAGGTCGGTAACAAAAGCTTAAAAATACAAAAAGTTGTATATATTTTTCGAAAAAACTAATCATGTTTTTCATATATTTGTGGTAGTTAATAATCAAAATAAAATCTCCAATTCTAGTTGCGCGTTCAGTTGTGCAATAAAATAAAAATGGAGAATTCTAAGTGATCACCTGTACAGCTAAATTAACCGCCTTACAATTTCCGTCAGAGATTTGATAACCTTACCTTTAAAGATGTTAATTCATTTGGGCACTTAAATGGAAAAGATACTTGATTCGCGGTGATTGAAAAACAATACAATACTATACCTCTAAATCAAACTGCTAAACATACGTAAAGCCCCAGGATATGACCTCATCACTGGAGAAGTACTAAAACACCTCCCTAAGAAAGCCATTATTCTCCTAACAACTATATTTAACGGCATGCTTCGGCTAGCATATTTCCCTACAATCTGGAAATACGCAGAAATAATCATGATCCATAAACCTGGAAAACCGCCACAAGAACCGTCGTCTTATAGACCCATTAGTCTACTACCTATCACAAGCAAGGTTTTTGAATGACTCTTTCTAAAGAAACTATATAAAGATCATGATCTCTCAACACTACTCCTCAACCATCAATTCGGATTCCGAGAAAAACACTCCACAATCCAGCAAGTCCACAGAATTGTCAACACAATATCCAGTAGTCTTGAAGAAAAGAAGTTTTGCAATGCAGTCTTCCTTGACACCTCTCAAGCTTTTGACAAGGTTTGGCACAGAGGCCTAATATTCAAGCTAAAGAACGCGCTATCCCACAACTACTTCCTACTCCTAAAATGATATATATCATACAGACACTTCTCTGTTAAACATTCAGACCAATATTCTAAGTTTTACCCTATTAAATCTGGAGTTCTCCAGGGTAGTGTGTTAGGACCGCTGCTTTTCCTCATTTACACCGCAGATATACCTCACTCTGCCAACACGGAAATCGCGTCTTTCGCTGATGACGTTGCAGTCATCGCCAACCAAACGAGAACCCTATAAACGCCTCCGCGGACTTACAAACCCACCTCAACGTACTTCAAGACTGGTACACTAAATGGCGGACAAAAATCAATACAACAAAGTCAGTGCAAATTACATTCACCATGAGACGAGAAGTATGCCCGCCTGTAACGATGAACAATGAGAGAATTCCTACAGCAACAGACGTAAAATACCTCGGCCTTCATCTAGACCAAAGGCTCACATGGAAAAAACACATACAGTCCAAAAGAAATCAACTAAACATAAAATTCCGACAAATGCAATGGCTCCTAAGTAGAAAATCAAAACTTTCGCTGAACAACAAAATATTACTATATAAAGCTATGCTGAAACCCATATGGACATACGGTATTCAACTCTGGGGATGCGCAAAACCGTCGTCGATAAATAGCATCCAAAGATTCCAATCTAAAACTCTAAGAGCAATTGTAAACGCTCCATGGTACGTGAGTAACCAAACACTCCACAATGACCTGAAGATTCCCTTTGTGACAGCTGAAATACTGAGAATAACGAACTCGTACAACAAGCAGATAGCCAACCACACAAACGACCTAATAGACCAACTATACACCAATGGCCCAACCACAAGGAGACTGCACAGAACATGGCCCCCGGACTTAGTACACCAATGAAATAGCAACTGAGAGAGAGAAACAATACTGATTGTTTCCTTTGCAGATTAAACACAAACAACACATTTACTAAATACTCCGTATAGATGTAGATTGTAAATGAGCAAATGTCGAATTAAAAAAAAATGTTTTATCTGCCATAGTTTCGTCGATCCGTTAGAAATTGTCGACAAGACAGAGTTTTTCTAGGTCAAAGATCGTATATACTTTTCATGTAAATTCCAGAAATGGACAATGACACACAAAATATAGGTTGATTTGTGTTACGTCTGGCCCAGATTCGAAGAGATCTCCTTATCCAATTGATACTTCCTCAGCTTTTCTTAATTCAAGGTGAATTTTGTTGATACTGCAACTGAAACTGGGATTTTCACGATTCAACTTTGTCTGCGTTTTCCGTTCAGCACAAGGGAACCACCGTAAACCAGACGTTTCGCTCACATCTTAAGCCACTGCGTTCTAAACAAGTCTGCTTATCGCCTTTAAAACGACTCGCGCCTACTATCCGTATGAAGCGGTACATATGCAATTTTACCTCCATATACAGTGTGTCCCAGGTAGGACGCACCATAGGTAAATGGCAATGTATTTTTTTCGCGAAGGATTCGCGAGGTCTTTGAAATGAGCGTTCAACGTGCTACTCCGATCTTTTTCTAGCATCAGGCAAGCGCAATAACGTACGTTTAACGCTAACTTTAAATACAAACCCAATGCCTGCTGGATCCTTCGCGAAAACATACATTAATTATGTTTCCCTATGGTGCGTCCTCCCTGGGACACACGGATAAAATTCTAAAAATTTAAACGACGTCGCGTGCTCTCACTGCAAGAAGCAGTATCGATGATAGTAATGTTACTTTTTCGAAAGTGTACTAATATGGTGAAGTTTTCCGAAGGCAAATCTTCATAGGGCGAACCTCCCCGATGCAAATATGGCGCGGACGAGTTTTTCAAGATGAATTTACCGCACGGGTTGTCGACATATGGAAATGAACCGCGTTTTTTTAAATGGAAGACCTCTATACTTTGCTAAATCTTGAATGATAAAAAATTACTAATGCATAGCCGTACTCAAGTAGGCACATAATAAGAACACTTATGACGCTTAACTTATGATATGACTAACACTACAAACCGAATCTCCGTTTTCAAGATTTTAAATTTATTATTTAAAGTTTCGACCCCGTCGACAGGTAGGTGTCTCCCAGACGTTCCATTTTCTCTTTGAGGATACCCTCTTCCGACACTAACGCACTGTAGAGTTGTCTAGCGATTCTTGCAGGGCTTCTGAGAATATTCTAGGGGAAATTAAAAGTCACGGTTTATGCAAGAAAATTATGAATGGACGAGCGGATTATTGTAGAATCTGCAATAATTATAGGTGTTGTGTTTGTATATTACCTTTGCAATTTTGTTAAAAATGTTAACATTCATATTCTAGAATGTCGCTAACCTATCCTGGGGGTAATTACACAGGGCATCTTTGAAGATAAATATAATATGAAAGTTAGTCTTTGGAAATCTGAACAAAAATTGCAGGGGAGTCTAAATAGTTTCTAAGAGTTGAAAAAAGATTGTAAAAGACTCTAAGAAGATCTTAAAGTTTTTAAAGGATCTGATAGTTCTGCAGGTTCTAAAAGTTTAGATGTATAATATTCATGATTCTAGAAAACATTTAAAAACATGCTGAAAAGGTTCTAGAAGGCCTCTAAGATGATTTTAACATTTCTAAAAGTATATGTGAACATTCCAGGATGATCGTATATTCTAAGAGAATTTTGATCCAATTCTACTAAAAGTTCTGCCCTGGGTTCGGCAGATTTCAGAAGTTCTAAATATTCTAAACTCTAAAGGAGTTAAAGATTCTGCTCTAGTAAACATTTTTCTAAAATTGTAAGGATTACACTAGGGTCTGAAGATTCTAAAAAAATCCGCCGAAAAATGTACCACTCCTAAGGAGATGGTAAGAAAATCGAAAGATTCTGAAGATTCTAAGTGGTAACATGTAAATGAAGGTGTGAAAGAACGTCATGTCATCGTCAACTATTATTTGCTGTAAATTCAATTATATTGATATATAATGATATTAAACGGAAACAGAAGTACCTAAGTTTTAAGTAAATATTGAAACCAAAACTTATGACCTAATCAAACTATTTCTCAGAAATGGAAGCTGTAGAAAAAGTAAAGCGGTTAAAGTTTTAAAATGTGGTCAGCGCAATTATGCAAGGAAACGCATATCCGGTTTGAGGACCTAACTGTTTCGGAACGAATTTTCCTGCCTTTCGCACTTGCGGTCGTGCTGCAAACAAAGTGCTCATGCGGGAAAATTAACCTTCCGAACTTGTTAGGTAAATAACTATTTTTGCCAAGGTGTAACTAATAAACTTACTGCCTATATTTAATAATATACGTAAAAGCACAGATAATGGGTATTTTATCTGTGGTAAAAGGGATACTTTGCGTATATGTAGCAGTAGGGGCCAGTAACAACATATAAAAAATCAACATTCGTGCACGCTGTGCTTTTTTGACCATATCTCATTAATCGTTTAAATTACGAAAAAATTGTTTAAACAAAAGTTGAACATAAATAATAAATCACGAACAGTGATGTTTCTTAATACCTAAAATATTTAAAAAAGATGCTTTATGTGTCCTCCTTCTATTTGCGCACAGAAAATTCAGCCCCTTAAGTCAAATGTAGGAAAATAAAAATATTTAAATTAAGGCAAAAATCAACTCTATTTCAAAAACACTTAGTTTACGGACCTATGCTTATTAACACTTTTTGGTTTCTTTTCATGACTACTATAAATGGATAAAATAACGGAACTTTTTTTTTTAAACACCCTGTATTTGTATACGCTCCACTATTAGGTAGTATCCCAATTGGGAGAAAAGTTTTTCAAAACTTGATATTATACGTAGGTATTAAAATAAGGACACGGTGTTCGTTGATACTTTTTAATTTAATTATATGAAAAACTGACACGTAGTAAGTACTATTTGTGTTTGACGGTGGTTCATTTGAAAGCGAAAGCATACCAGTATTTTTCCCGGTCCCAGCATTAAAATTATTAGGAAGAAAAATAGGTTCTGGTCATTTATAACTTTTTAACTTGTTTTCTTTTAGTCATCACATTTCCTGAAGCGAAAAACCAGTATGAAGTGTAATTTCCGTATTCAACTGCCTAAAATCAAACAAAATTCAAGTTTTGGGATTATTAATTCAAGTTTTTCACGATAACTGTTCGAGATAAGACGAAAGTTATGAGAACTGAAAAGATATAGTTTTTTATGTTCTTTAAGTAATATCCTAATATGACTGGACTATATAGTAGTAAATATATCAAATTTAATCCAAATTTATATCGTTGATTAATTGATTTAAAAAAATTTAAAAACTAAGACATTCTATAGTGCATATTAGTTGACATCCGGAAAATCTGGAAGCAGACAAATAATGCAAATATCGCGGAGGACATTTATTTATGGATCTGGAAAACAAAAGATCAAATAATTGCTAATAATAATATCGTTAAAAAAGTCCGGGGACTAACCTTAAGCACAATATTTACAAGCTTGAAAATGAAAACGAAAATTTTTGCTACAAAGAACCTATTGCGTTAACACCTCCGCCAATGACATTTTACGCTAACGAAACCTTAGAAATGGAGAAACGTTCTATTAATTAAACGGGCAATTAATTTAAAAATTCCTCTATAATTTGACATGAAATATTGCCTTCCTTCGACAATTATTTTGAAGGATATGGGAATTGAAAGCCCGTACATATATAATGGTAACTAATTGATTTCTGGAAATTATGGAAAGATGTTCCGTTTGTTAAACATCTGTTGCAAGCTTTCTCATCGGACGCGGCATATGTGCTGGTTTACTAAGAGCATCCACTGGTCATTCTAATGGATTTCTTATCACATTAACATAATAAGTTGAGTTTTTTCTGCTGTGGCGTAATAGAAAGGTAACTTGTTTCTTTGCCTATCTAACGTTACGTTCGCGATAAAAAAATAACACATACCAGAAAATTATTTTACCTTGTCATGTTATGACGATTCTGTACTCGATCGTTAATGACATTATACACAATAATTACAAAAATCTATATGTTTTAATGACATTTCTCGGCGGCGTAGAAATAATGATGTGAGGTTTCCCATCGGTACCTCTACGGTAAATATCGATAACTAATGAACCTTTACGGCTTTATAAGGCAGATCGTTTTTTTTCGCCATGAATAATCAATATAGAGAGCGTTATAAGACATCAGTGCCCACACCTCGCTTAAAAGTAAATTAGGACCTGTCGGTTTGTAGCCAGAAACAATTTTGCATTAAACATAACCATAGAAAGATAGAGAAGCAATTTCATCTAAATATCCTCCTTCTTTTTAGTGTGCGGTTTTATTAACAAATAAAAGCCTCTGCAAAAGAATACATTTAATATCATTATTTATGAATTAATGCGCGCATCTTTAAACCAGCAGTTGCCATTATTGTTCCTGTAAGTATAGCATTAAAAAATGTCGGTATTGTTTCTTCCCTTTTATGAACTACCGTGGTCGCAGTGTTTGGCATTCCTTAGAAATTTCTCAGAATGGCTAATGTCAAACACGCAACCCTGCAAATCAAATGAATATAGTAGCATGTTCACTGATAATGACAACTTTGCCGTTGAAACGCATTCAGTCTTTTAATATACAGGGTGTCTTAAATTGGGTAGGATAACATTACTATCTTTGGTATTATTATACTTACAGATTCGGTTAAATTGGCAAAGTTGTGTAGTTTTTTATGCTAATGGATATTTCGATGCGATATTTTGAAAAAAATAAATCGTTTCGTAGATAGGTAATTAAAAAAAAGTGAAAATCGCCATTTTTAAAATGTTCAAATATTTTAGTAACAAAGAGAGTTATGGAAAAAAGTTTCAAATAGAATTTGCAAGATTGGATGGGATAAATCCAATGAACGTAGAAAAAAATGAACCTAGGATTGATCTCCTACTTTCAGCGTTTTATTAACGGCCGGCATTATAATGCCATACTTAACTGTGTTGTTAGCTAACAGTATTGTTAAGGCATGTGATTGGATGTTGTCAGCATGCTCGAGATTATAGGATCTATGGTTAATTTTGGTCAGAATTCTAGTTTTGTTGTGATTTGAAGTTGACAAAGATATCTAAGTAGTTGTAGGGAAGACCAAGCAAATCTTATTTTTAATAATTTATTATTAAAACTAAGATTTGCCTGATAGCACCGGCAAAAAATGGATAACTTCATAAAAAATTGGCAAAGATAGTCACGATAGTACGTGCATGAGTCCGAATTTTTAATTAAATGATTATTAAACCGAGTTTGTGGGTGGTTCTTGATTCTAGTTTCTTGAAAGGGAAACTAACAAATTTAAAAAAAAAATACAGGGTGTCCCATTTAGCATTTTCAAGTTGGGGACTGTGTACTGCCTTTAGGGCACCCTGTATAAATAATACTACCTAATTGAAAAAAAATTGTGCTTAGGGAAACAACATATGTAGTAAACTTGTTGTTGCAAAACCTGATAGAAAGTGAGTTTGAAGGAGTGGAGTGGGAGTGGGTGGGGTCAAAATACAGTCAATAACTCGGATAATAATTAATGGTTGCTTTTAAATTGTAATGTATATAAGTCCTGCATTGACAAAGACCAGAGTCTAATCATGTTTTTTACCATTGATATTTGCTAAAAGCGATGTTTCTCCAACTTTGTTGATTAATTAATATGAAGAACTTCGATATTTTGGTATACTAGCTAGCGGTATTTGAAGAATTTTGTGAACTTTTAATATCATAAAGACAAACAGAATCAATGTAGCTACATTTGTTTCTGAGAGGAACATGAAAAGTTTGACGTTTTGGGATGTTATCATATCTTACTACCCATGTAAGATAAAAAATGAACGACGGCGTATACTTCAAAAGTTCAGTATTCAATGGTCAAAGGTGATTAGACTAAATAATACTCCAATACCGTACATGGCAGCAAACCTTAAGCTGGGAACACTGATGAGAATGTCTAAGCGTCTTCATCCTGCCGCTATGTCCAAAGCGTTATCGTGAACCACTTCCACTTTTTTATAAAGTCGCACTATTTTCGCCGTGATTTAAAAACACTTTTCTTATCACATAAACAAAATCTTCATTAGTTCCCTTTTCTATGAGCGCAACTTTCTATCTTTTTTGTGGGTCTTCTTTATCGGTCACGTCTCACTGCCATAAATACTTTAATCTCTTTCCTAATTCATCTGTCAGACAAAACTCCCTTTATCTTTTTCCAATTCATCCACTACGTTTGAATCTTGTAGTTAATTTCCCAGTTCCCCTTGTCAGTAACGTAGGATCTGAAGTATTTTAACTATCCATTTCTAACCAATTTCTGTTCTAAATATTATCAATTATTTTCTTATCGAGGCCCATTCACTTTTAACACACATGCCCATTTTATATAAAAATAATTTCTAAATACATATAAAGAATAATAACGCTAAAAATGATTTTTTTCTTACATATGGACACTCTGTATCTAATTTTAATACTGAAGATTGTGGGATTATTCTTGAAACTCCCTCATTAAAAAATATAGACTGATAATTGAAACAAACATTTTTCTCAATAAGCCCAGGGACCAAAATGTCCCAAAGTTTGCGATTCTTCTTTTTTTAACAAGCGTAACACATTCTAGAGTAGAACTTTTGGTACCTAGATTTTTCCTTTAAAGATACTTACCATAGAAGGCCCAACTTTAAAACCAAGGAAAGTCTGATCTGAACGATATTTTTCGCACTCCCGCGTTTAATGGTAATCTTCTGTAGCAATTTTGTGGAAACTTTTATTAATTCAGAAAGGGCATACTCAAAAGCCTAGGTAATGCCCCTATTGGCTACTTAACTTAATTTCTATCTTCAGTAATAACAAAATGACTCATGCTTCTCGATCTGGGACACTGCAAATTGCCGGCATTGGTGAATACTGTACAAAGACAGTGAGGTCATACGCTTCATGACCACCACGTTTTTTCCAAAAAGTTTGCTACGGTTTAAATAGAAGTGCCACATTTCGTCTCAGCAAGGTATCATCATCACCTTGGTTTCCAGGTTAATTTGAACCAATCCGGTGTATTTCTCACACGTGATATCTTAGCAACTAACGAACTACCTAGGTATGTACGTCGTGAAAATAATCCCTTTTCCAAATCGATCGATTTCTGACCTAATTTAAAAAGTACCTTCTCTCTGTGTTAATTTTAAGAATTGACTGAAACCCTTTAACAATTGAGGGTAGCGGAAATGTATTTACATCATTACCAGTTTTCTAAATTAATTTTCTTGAGGATATGTACCTATCGTACAAATAATTCAGTATCAGTATTCGAATAGAATTTCTTAAAGAAGAAATGGTACAAACTCTATACCTATTTTTTATATTGTACCATATCTCCTTATCAAGAATAACGGAATTATTACAAATCGCAAAAGTACGTGGATTTATGCGTTTGAAATAAAACAAAAAGCACGAGATCTTGATTTCTTAGTACGCGCAAGAATTTATTACCCAATCAGTAGGAAGTTCCACTGAATAATTATCTGTTATTTGAATTCCAAATAAGTAATACATCAGTAAACTAGTTTAAGACAATAATTTGATGTGTTTCTCGATGGTAACGTTACGTGCTCACGTTACAGAACAACACTGATAAAAAGAAATGAAAGGAAACTAAGCAAGCATTAAATGGCCAATTCGAAGAAATTGTGTATGAAACGTCCCATTATTTAGAAGCAATTGTTTTCTTATAAAGACAAACTTAACCGAAAAGAACAATCGTTTACAATGGAACGAAATCACTGGAAAGTGGAAACTTTACGAGAACTCGATTTTCTTGCGTCTTGCCGGCAGTTAATGTGTTTATTTTTTCACCACGTTCTAGTTATTTCCTTTTTACTCGTCATATCAAAAGCCTGCATATGGAAGCATAAAATTGTTGACTTGTTAGTGAAATAAAAATAAGAGCGGCCGCCGCCAACACCAGAAAAGTACGCCACTAAACTTTTTTCTAGTTTGCAGGAAATAAATCTAAATTTGGAACTGTCATAGCTACTTTACCAATTAAATTTTCAGAAATGTACCTGTAAAAAAATATGAATGTTGATATTTTTGATTTTTTTATTGTCCATTTATACACAAATTTAATTTTTTTCTGTTTACTAAATAAATTTTATTAATTTGAAAAATTACCTTAAGCCCTTAAGCTCCAACATTCCAAAGAATTAAGTAACAAATTTTTAGTTGACACCTGATGTAATTCTGGGTAACACTCTTAATCATATAAGCTGAAAAAATAATGGGGATCAGGGCCATTGAACACACACCACGCAACAAACGATCGATTAAACAAATTAAATTTATATAAAGTTTTAATTATCTTAAGTTAAATGATCCAGTCATAATTGCGCTTTCCATCAACAGACGCACTAACACATATCACAAAAACCAAGCCGATGATGCTTCGGAACTTCGCTTCTTTGACTATACATAAAACTCGGTTTAGACGATACGTACTTCCTTGTATTTACAGTTATAGGCTGGGCTCTTTGATGATCGGAAACTCCCTTTATCTGTGATAACTAACACTCTCCGACTAAAATTCTTCATAAACGAGAAAATACGCTTCCGCTTAACTCTATGTAACATTCACTTATATCACGACGTTTCTAGCTTTCTTCTACACAACTTTACAATTAAACAAGGCAGACTGTCTTTTCAAATATGCTGAAATACGACTACGTTTCAAACGTCCACCACCAAAGAAGCTCCAATTAAGGTCTTCCTTTTCTATTTAAAACAATTTTTCTTTCTCCTTTCTTTACAAAGTACTGGGTCTTCGAAAGAATTAGCATCTGCTTGTTTCGGCGAAAACAACGCGTGCTTATCTTGGAACTAATTAGCTTACGCAGCGATAACAAAACTTCTTATCTACGATCGGAGAAACATGAGATAAACTTTTATACATGCTACGCAAATAATTCCTAACTGATTAAATCTAGTCTTTTAGTAAGTAATTTAAATTTACAATCAGATACCAAAACAAAACCCTTATTAAAAACAAAATTAAATAGTAAATAATTAAATAATTCTGATACATCAACATTGTCTTCGAATTCAACTAATATGATCGAAATTGTGTTTACCATATTCCTACCAACATTTACGTTAACATTAAATGAAATTCGCATACAGGGTTCCCCATCGTTCGTCAGAGGTTCTTAGTAGAGTCTATATAAGTTTATTGCCTGTTCGTCAGAGAACTAGCTTTTTTGGATATCTTTTGTCGGATTCTTTTAGAGTACCTCAGAAGTTCTGGGGGAGGATTTTCCGAAAGTTTCTCAAAATTATCACTTTTGAATTTATACTATCGAAGTGAGAAGACTTCCTGCTAAGCTCTTTTCATAAGTACCTTCATAATCGTAGAGGTATTTAATTTTATGTAAATCTTAATAGGTCCAAGTTTTTTCTAAACGAAATTTTAGTCAATACGCAACGCCACAACTGTATATTCTGCGGTCGTCAAGCGTAACGATCGGAAGCCGAATGGACCTCGGTTCGCTCACCACTAGCGGATAATTTGTAGCACGACTCCTTTGATTTGCTTTGATTTTATGACGGTTTAGGGCCATCGCGCATACACGCGCCGCGGAGGGACGTGACGGGCGGCGCAGCGAAACATTGATTTTAATAAGCAAACACTCACTTGAGCGAAGCGCGGCGTGGCGTATCAGCGTAGTGAAATCAAAGTAAGCTATTTGTGCGCACATTTTCCATGCCAAATTCTTTTTCCGACCGATTGCGCAAATTGTGTAATCTTTTGAAATTCCAAAAAATTGCTCACCGACTTCTTTGAGGTAGGCGAGGAAAACAGCCCTTACTTGACGCATAAGTTCAGGAAGTTAGTTACTATAACAATAAGGTAATCGCATTTTTTTGTATTTGTGTATTCAAGTCATTACCACGGGGCTCTAAGAGTGTTAAATAATTAATCTTTTGCCGATTAATGAGTAAGAAAAGGAACCTTCAAAAATCGGTAGTTTCATACTGCGAATTGTTAGATAAGATATCGGAATCGCCACTTAGGTAGGCTACGTATGACTCTATAACGGGATTTTGAGTTAAAAATTAGGAGTGGTGTAAACAAAAGTTGAGTTAGTTTGCTTTCAAATTTTATGCGGCGGACTTCGGCAGGAAGTCCGCGTACAAATAGCCTGAAAATTAATAATATAGCGGATAAAATTTAATTAAAAGAAAAACAAATACACGGACGCACGGACAGACTCGAGCGCCACCAGAAGATTATAGCCTTGCTGCTGGCCAAGGTCGGCGGTTGCGAAACGGTTTTTAAGGTTTGAAACAATCGGCAGCTACAGGTGTTCTGTTGAAGAAACGGGTTTGTAGTCCAGAATTCGGCGGACGGTTACATCCAGGGAAGCAACGAAAACAGAATTACGGCACACGGACACTGTAGCGATTGCCCTAATAATATAATAACGGGAATGCAAGCAACAAAGCGGTAGCTATGGGAAATGAAATACAAAAAATCAAAGCAGTACACCCCTTAGCGGAAGGAAGATAGCAAACGCTTACCTTTACGTTTACCGGTACGGTGACGGATAAAAGTACAAAACCTACGCGAGTACAATGAACAATTGCCAAACAGTGACCTTACGTTTCGGTTAAAACACCAAAGGCAAAAGGATTCTCTCTAAACAACGGCTTTACCTTTTATAAAATTCGGTCATTTCATGGAGGGATCAGCGCTTTTCCAGCCGATACAGCGTATTCCATTGTTTACATCAAAAAAATTAAAACTTCTTTATTTAATTG
Organism: Photinus pyralis; assembly: GCF_008802855.1. NCBI lineage: Eukaryota > Metazoa > Arthropoda > Insecta > Coleoptera > Lampyridae > Photinus > Photinus pyralis. Next base: position 17,396,195 of record NW_022170596.1, read on the forward strand.
TGCGGCCTGCGACACACATAAAAATGTTATTGGTCTCAAAATCTAGCTCAATCAAGCGCGCTTCCAACGAAACCCCCCACGACCGGTTCGCATGCGATATACTCACCCAACCACTGCAAACTCACTCAATTTTCCGGATTAAAATTTCCAAATTTGGTAGCTAAGTCATGCACATAGAAAAATCATCTAATACTTACTTAACGCCTCACGGAGCTGCAATTTTAAAATACCGATCTTTCCCTTGCTCCCCCGTGCCGAGGGCTGTCGAATCCTACAAAAATAATTTACATATTTCTACGGGAACAGTTGTAAAACTGATCAATTCTATATGGCAACTGGTTTCCTTATCGGCGGCTAAGACGGCGCTAGAAAATAAAGCAGGTACTTCTGTCTCCAACTCGTAAAAGAAATAAATAGTTCCCGAACAAAATTGGGTGCTTCGTTACATAACCTATGGAACTATTTTGACATCTTTGATTTTTATTGGTTGATAAGTTTTCAGATAAGCGGGAAAAGGTCCACTTTCCTCAGAGGTATAATAAATTACAATCAAACTTAATAATCGGGAGATTTAAGGGTAGATATAATTAGTAAGTATTGTAACTACCCGATACAATAAATAGAAGACGTGAAATTTGATTTAAGTTTCTCTGGTTTGGTCACCTGAAAATATAACACAAAAATATTATAGAAAAAATTCAAAAGCGCTTTTTGAGATACTTGTATTACCGTAGATATGGAGTATACCCTGATTTAGGTCATAGTTATAATATAACTCTATTAAAAGAATTTGATTTCTTAAGCGTCAGCAACAAACATACACTCCAAACACTTGAATATTAATACAAGATTATAAATAATATGATTGATGATGTAACTATTGTTTCAAAATTTAATTTTCTTATACCTAGGTTCAATTCAAGACAAAATCTTTTCTTTTTCTTTTCTTTTCCGGTCTCCCCTAATGAAAATGTCCATCACTTATAATAAGTTTTGTCACTCAATTGATTTACTTTCATCTTTTAATGAATATAAGGCTCGGGTACGTTTGAAAATTAAAAATTAATATACCTATAGTTAAATATAATGGTTTTTTTTATTTGTAGGTTTTATTTTTATTTTCTCGTTAATACTCTTTCTAGCACTAAATAGTTGTAATTTAGATTACTTACGTTTTAGTTTTAGTTCAGTATATTTCCTGTAAAAAGCTATACGCTGTTGGAAATAAACTATTATTATTATCACTAATAAAAAACAACTTTTCTCCTCGAATCGTTAAAATCATGCTTGTAATTATTTAATCTCAACATTTTACGCTATCGTAAAGCACGATACCGAGGAAAACAAGTGACTCGTCCAAACGCACAGGAAAAGAATATAAAGCATAGATTTTCCTATATAATTCGCCACGATCCGACGGGCGAATCACTACTGTACAATGTACACTACCAGGAGCTCGTTTCAAATTTAATTTCAATTACCCATTTCCGATGTCTAATTACGAATGGTTATTACTTATTAAAAATGACTTCTGACCATAAATCACACTTTCTCACTGTTTTATGCGCATTTTTATTAATGAACTAAATCAACGCATCGAAAAGAGCCGCTTTGATCGAAAAAGATGCCTCGTTTTTTTTGTAGAGAAGAATTTCGAAAAGAATTTGCTAATTTGATAACTAAGTAATACGGCTTACTTTTTCTCCGGCACAAAGTTGGCGCAAGTTCTCGCCGACAAGTAGGTAAAGCCGGAAACGTTTCGCCAACAACCCCTCTCGCTTCGATATCTATTGCGAAACGAAATAAAGATTTTAAGTATATAAACAAGTTAACAAAATGATACAAAACTTGTTTCAGCTGCCGGCCAACTGAACAGTTATGCATGGAATCGCGCTAGAATGTTGTGACTGGCTTCGGTGATTTATATAAAATGGTATCTGATTATTTTTTATTTTAGAATGTTAACTTCAGTTTTATATTGTCGATTATCCTTTGAATTTGCCGCAGTGGCTCCTGATTCTTTCCGATTCCCACACTGCGACTTGTTTAGTTGATAAACGCCCGAAGTTTTCTGATTAAAAGCATTAAAGTGTGTTTAAACTATTAATTTTTGAATATTTAAACAAAAACGTTATTGTGACAATACCTACTTGCGTAGGATAATTTATAAGGGGTTCTTGCAACATTTATCAAAGTGTAATCGTGTCGTCGGAACCGCGTTGACGGTAGCTACACTTGCAACAAAAGTATCGTGCCGATAGTGCGACTGAATTTAGAGATTACAGAAGCGGCAGGTATCGTTGAATTCNACGTCTCAATAATGTACCCATAGTTACTCCTACGAATTGTGCAGTATGCAATACGCATGCTAATTTTTGGTTTCCTATTTTAACATATATCTCCAATAATTATGTCACAATCAACACTGCGCTAGCAGCTTAAAAAGTCGGTGAGTTCTAATGAATTCGTTGCGGTTCGACAACCAGGTAATCGGTCACGACTCACGGATCGACCGTCGGATAACGAAAAGTGTAAAAGCTGTTGCGTTGATTCCAAGTTCAATTCAAGCTCAATTCATTTCTGGTTGTTCTCCAGCATCTCCTAAAATTCCAGAAAGATGGTTAAAAATCAGTGGGTGCGTTCACCAGGCGAAACGTTTCACGAGCGCTACCTAAAGGCGGGAATAGACTATTATGATTTCTCGCGCGAGTTGCTGTCTGATAGCACTGTTGAGATGTACCGTGTGTCCCATTTTGCTTGAACGGCAGTGTATCTCAGCCTCAGCATTCTCAGCTGTTTTTAAAGATAGATTTTCACGACCCTGTGCTCCTTTTTTGTGAAACTTTTAATATCACAAACATAATCAGTCTAGCTACGTTTGTTTCGGAGATACAGGGTGAAAACAAAAGTTTGACTTTTTGGATGTTATCATATCATATGTTACTACCCATGTAAGATAGAAAAAATGTAAAAACTGCTTATTTTAGATATTTTTACGTAGAATCCATTGACGTAGTAAAAACAAATTTTTTACTTACCGTTTCTGAGATTTGACCCAAAGTTGGTATTTTTTAAATGCAACATCCTGCATATCTTAAATCTCTTAAATTTTATGATTACATTGATCTATCATAATCTATATTTTTTTAAATTTTAGTCATGAACCAAAAAATAAAAATCTTCTTTTCTACGGTTTTTAAATAGTAGGTTATAGATTTATGTAGATTTTGTGTTGTTTATGTCTATAGCAGTCGACATCAATTAATAAAAATGGCTGACGGTAGAAACAGGTCATTTTAAAATATGATATAATATATAATTATACAAACAAGTTGTAAATCAGCATATGCATGTTTAAAGCGCATTTTTGGTAATACACAGGTCAGTATTTTATTAGCGAAGTTTAAAATTATCGATCTCACGAGTAATTTTGGCTGCGTTAAATAATTAATTCTATTTCATTTCAATTGAGGGTACGTCTTTATTTTGTAAAACAAATCACAAAGTAAATAATTAAGTTCTTATACTGGTAGCGCTATCTAACGGTAAAATTATAGCACCTCCGAAAACCATATCGAAACTATTTTCTTAAATTATCGATCTCACAAGTAATCTAACTCAAAATAGACTTGAGCCTGCACATCTGCACTATAGCAGGAAGCTTTTAGTGAAAATTTGAAGTCTCTAGCTGAGATCTCACCCGGACAGCCGGCCAGCCAGCCATAACGAATATAATAGTGTATTTTTTTTTTCGCTAAAAATCTAGGTTGTGATAATCAATGTAATCAGGAAAACTAATGCAAAAAATTAACAAGCTATTTATTTATTATCCCTCTCTTGTTCTGGATTGGTTGGTGATGAATCGGAGGAAGCTACTCCTAACAGTCGGGTCAATCACTCATTAGTATCAATGAAGAAAAGCTACTCTGCAGTGCGAATAATATTTTCTATGAAAGATTTTGGATGCAAGTGGGAAGATGTCAAGATCGGGAATTCATAAAAATATTCTTCGTGGTTTCTTCCTTGGTGTGGTATTCTCTTATGTTTATGTTTATCAATTCGTTAATTAAAGCATCCTGAAACTATACCCTCATTATGTTCCTTTTGTCTGCGATTGGTCGCCCAGACAAAATTTCTTAAAATATGCACTGTACCGACTTAGTTACTTGACACTTTATTACTTTTATCCGTCTAGCGTTTCCTGTTTTCTGGTTTCCTAATGAGTTCAATACAAGTAGGTACCTAAGACGTATTATGGCCGTTTGCATCGTATTAAATTACTGAGTGAGTGAGTCTCTAGGACTGTCACCCCACTATTCGTCGCTGAAAATGACTTCAAAACGCCACAATAAATAGATTTACAAACAAAATTTGTTTCATTTTGACATACTCGGTTTGCCTAAATTACACCCTTAATTTACTGGGTTCGTCAACACACGTGACGAAATTTAAACACTTTAAATCTAAGATGAAATTTTAACTTTTCTCAATCCTACCGCACCGTCAACAAAGACGCATACAAAATTTACGAAAGAAGCGGGTGACATACTTGGCCGTGATTTTCATTTGTTTTCCGCTGCCGACCTCTCGTGTGATACATCAAAAAGCTCTTGATCATTTGTGTAGATAATTTGACATTCGAGGTAGCCGTTTTGTAAAAAATACAGTTGCTATAGCTACAGTAATATTCGGATTTGAAGATTGGATATCCACCGACACCCACACTCAGTTTTTGAGATATTAGGATGGAATATTTGATTCCACCTTCTCCTATTTTGGCTTTGAGAGTACCCTCCTACAATTTTAAATCTCTATATACGAAAGGCGACTGATTAGGTAGTAAAGATTGATTGTTTTTCAAGTTCGTTGACCCATTGTAAGAATTCCAACATTTACCTACTACTACATTTTAATATATTCTGTTTTCATTTCGTTCATAAAATTCTCCTCGGAATGAAATATTTCTCATAAATATTTTAAGATGTACTCCGTTTCGTACGTTGAAAACAAAATATGTATATCTAAGCATAAAAATTAAGTAAAAACCCTGTCTTGGAGTGAACATAAAGATCTACAAAGCTTCATTGACGTTCTCCATATTTTGAGAAAAAGTTCTCGTCATGCAGCAAATAACATCGCGTCACGCCATTTCAACGTCATTATTTGAGGGTGTGAACTAATTAGAAAATTCCCCAGCATCTTCATTTCGCGTCTATTGTCATTTAAGAGAAAACGTGGAAAACCTTCGTTCGTCACCATGCATACTAATCTCAATGATATACCGATTCGGCATACAGATAAGTATTCGATTAGGTATTTCGCTGAAGATTCGACTCTGTGCGAATTACCTATACGTTTTTACAATGGAAAAACACGTTTAAGGATTTTCCACCCGCACATAATAATATCATCCAATCATCGTATTTATGGAAAATTCATTTCAAGCTAGCACCCCCACTTTAAAATAGGTTTTCAGCCAGAACTAAGCGGGTATACAAATTCCAACTTTGCGGGTACAAATGAGTCCTTACATTATGCGGTCCATTTCTTTTCATTAATTCAGAGAGTTGCAAAATTGTTTAAATAATGTATACATTAATTAAACAATGAAAATCTAATTTTGGTACAAATTAGTCTTTAATTCATAGTTTTTGATGCAATTAATCAAATTTCAATCGGGAAAACTTGGGGGTGTTAGCTTGATTTCAAATTAGCACCCTCACTTTAATAATAGGTTTTACGGCGAAATTAACGGGTACAAATTCTAGTTTTGTGGGTACACATTAGTCTTTTATTAGTCCTAAAGTATAGGTATATTTTTATTTAATATTTTTAATGACGTCATTATACGACTGCTGTCGTTTCGCACTAGGTATATTATGCGTACCTAAACTTAAATAATACATTTCTTAGTACGTAAATGAATGACAGATTTTAACATTTGTTTACTGGTTTATTAGTTTTGATCTGTATTTTAGTGTCATTGGATTCACTATAGTATTATCCACCTCATGAAACTTATCTATTAGAAAAATATAATCTTGATACTGCTGGCATGGCAACCACCACGAGAAACTTTTTTTTTTCGATTGAACGCATCGTTTTGGAGATTTTGTGGTGTGAACGTAAAAACTCAGGATTAAATGAGAAATCTTAGAGTATTTTTTTAGAGATTCAATGATGAAGAATAAAGTTTGTATTTCGTGCCAATGTTTTTATTAAAAAGCAGAGCGCTTTCGGCTAAAAATCGCTTTGCTTTTTAATAAAAACATTGGCACGACATACAAACTTATTCTTCATCGTCAAATCATTATCTAATCTAACTCCGTAGCTCGGTTTATCTATAAAGGCCCATGTATTACAGAAAAAAATGTATAATACCTAATTGATCGAATCTGAACATGAAAAGTGAGTATGCTACTTTATTGATTATGGTGTGATAATATAGTATTTACCGCGATGGCGGCGAGTACGGTTGATGTGTCAAGTGCTCCGCCAAAACCGTGTAAAAAGTGTAACAATATACCGCTCAATGGTTTAAAATGTGTTGTATGTTCATCACTGATACATCCAGGATGCGTGAAATATATAAAAAACATAGTGACACTAAGTGATAAGACAGTTAACTGTTGTGCAAGTAACCTCACTTCCGAAAACGCTCACAATAGTGATGACGACAGTGATGTTTTTGAATATAAATTTACGGAAAACAATTTGACGGAGGTTGATTATTTGAAGGCGATAATCAAACAAAAAGATTTTTCCATTAAATGTCTAAACGACACAGTAGCTTCTTTAAAGGAGCAACTTATGCTTATCAATTTTCTTCAAAACTCTGCTATATTAAACTCAAAGAGTGAACCAAACAATTCAATGACAATTACTAAATCCAGTAGTTCAAATTGCGATGATTCAAATAAATCATATGCGACAGTATTGCAAAACGCAGATAACCAAAGCAGCAAGGACACCAAAAATCCCGCAAACACAAAATGCAACTCCGTATCTAATCGTAAAGATACGAACCAAAGAATGAATACTCCAAAACAGAAAATCAAACCTCAAGCTGTTAAACCTGACAACAAAGTGGCTACGGTAGTCAATGAGAAAAAAGACGCCGACGACGACTTCACTGTTGTAAAAACGCGTAAAAAATTCACAAAGAATCGCTCTCTATTATCCGGATGTGCAACGGAGGTAACATTACTAGGAGTACAGAAGAAAATGCATTTTCATGTGTGTCGTTTGCACCCCGATACAAATACAGAAATGCTCAAAGAATATCTAACCAAGAACAATATAGTGAACGCGGACGTATCACAATTAAACTCAAAAAACCCAGAAGTATACTCTTCCTTCCGGATATCAGTCATCGAAAATCTCAAAGACGAAATTTTAAAAGCAGATCTGTGGCCCGCGGAAGTTCTTATCAACCGGTTTTTTTGGAGTCCCCCAAAATCAACAGATCAGAGGTAAAGCCAACTAACTCTAATGCTACTCGCTCCATAAGTGTATTTAACATTAACATTCAGAGCTTAAGGCTCAAAGTAAATGAACTTGAATCTTTTCTAGTCCAGCTTAAATCAAAAATTTATTTTATCTGCGTAAGCGAACATTGGCTGACCAAGTTAGAAATCAGTGGAGGTTTCCAAATAGGAGCATGGAAAATTGCATCGGCTTTCTGCAGAACCAGCAGTATCCATGGTGGGGTGGCGATCTTCATTAATTCGGGACTTAATTTGACATTTGAAGCAATTTCCAGCATTACCGCACTATCCCAAGAACGTCATTGTGAATTAGCTGCGCTCTACTGTGCCACACAGAGAGTGGTAATCATATCGGTGTATAGATCTCCACTGGGAGACTTTGACATTTTCTCTAATGTGTTCAGTGCTATGTTGCAAGAATTAAATCATAACTCGGACATTGTAATTGCAGGTGACTTTAATGTACATTTTAATACGGAGGATCGTAATGCAGTGTTTGTATCGAACTTATTAACTTCCTATGGGTTTGTACAAACCGTTTATGAACCCACGCGGCTCTCAAATTGCATAGACAATGTTTTCGTCAACTTCTCAAAAAATAGATTCCAAGCCGAGGTTGTGGACACTAGGCTTTCTGATCACCACGGCCAACTGATTACAATAAATACAGACTCTGTACCAAACTTTACACAACAAGAAACTACCTTTATTAGGCCTATTACTAACAAAGGACGAAATTCTTTATATAACATGCTTGAACAGTTTAGTTGGGACTATTTACATAATGATAACTTAGACATAAGAACCAAATTTACTATTTTTCACAACAATTTTCATAGCGCGTTCTTAATAGCGTTTCCCCAACGCAAGATAACGACAAGGAAACGTGATTCAGGTGTCAAATGGTTTTCTAATGAACTCAAAATCATGAGAGACAAGTTTCATTTTTATACAGATTATTATAATAAGTATAAGACTGATTCCCTTAAACGAATCCGAAACTATTATCGTACACAATACCGTAACGCTATTAAGCGTGCAAAAATTAAAACTAGTGATGAGGTGATAATGAAGGCTACTAATCCTCGCAAAGCCATGTGGAAATTGATAAATTCACAAAGGAATAATACGAAAATGGCAAATATTTTAAATATTAGTTCTAATGAATTTAACAAACACTTTGTCAGTGCTGCAGAGGACAATTTAAGACAGCTATCTTCATTTAAACTTGATCCTCTTACTATTGTTAATGTAAAATGTGATCACGTCCACTTTCATCTAAAAGAAGTAAGTGCTTCCATAGTGAGGGATGTAATTATATCTATAAAAAATAGCTCAACTAAAGACATATTATATGGAATATCCTCTATTGTTGTCAAAGGTAATATTAATCAATTGGTCCTACCATTGACTAAATTAATTAATCTTACAATATTATCAGGGCACTTTCCAGACCAACTAAAGGTGGCATTAGTTATACCAGTTTTTAAATCGGGCAATACGAATGACCTCACAAACTATCGGCCCATATCGATACTGCCTGTTTTTTCTAAAATATTTGAAAGAATTTTATACAATCTACTACAACTAATAAGTTGTTGCATATGGAACAATACGGTTTCAGAAACCAAAAAAGCACAATACATGCACTATCAAAGTTTATAAATAATACTCTTACTTGCTTTGAAGAGGGAAAATACTCATTAGCGATTTTCCTGGACCTATCAAAGGCGTTTGATAGTGTCTCACATCATATACTAATGCGTAAACTTAAAGAAATATATAATTTTGACGTAAATAGCCTAAAGGTAATAGAATCGTATCTGTCTGATAGATTCCAACAGGTGACTACTAACGGAGTGACCTCTGATAAATTACGCATTAAAAGAGGAGTACCGCAGAGGTCAATATTAGGTCCACTGCTGTTTCTAATATATTTTAATGATTTTCCTTATTATATAAAACCGTATGCGGACTGCATTCTCTACGCAGATGACTCAACGCTCTTTGTAAACCGAGAAACTCTGGAGGATGTCTTGCCCATACGAGATGTACTACTCTCTCTTACAACCACATGGTGTACTGCAAATGATTTAATTCTGAATCGTACAAAAACAGTGGAACTCTTGTCCACATTAAAGAGACACACTTATAATAACCCCGAATCTATTAAGTTTCTCGGATTACATATCGACGCTACGTTAACATTAAAAATGCATACTAGAAATACTTGTAAAAAAATAAGCAGTAACATCTATGTCTTACGGCGATTGGCAAATAATGTCTCAAAGCACACGCTTGTAACTGCATATTATGCCTTAGTCCACGCAATAATCTATTATGGAATTTTAGTTTGGGGGAACTGCGCCTCATCCATCGACGTCTTTGCTCTACAGAGGCGATCTATTCGCATACTGGATTCAGTACCTTATAGAGCTGACTGCAGAAACTCATTCCGCGCATTGCGTATACTAACACTGCCATCAATTTATATTCTAGAATGTGTTCTATACGCTAAATCCAACCAAGCGGATTTCCAAACGCACTCGAGCTATCATAATCATAATACGAGGCATAAAGACAACATTCGAACGCAATACTGCAGACTAACCAAATCGCAAAACCACCATTCGTATCAGGCACAAAATTTTTTTAATATGCTCCCAAGGCATATTCAAAATCTTGACAAAGTGCAAATCAAAAAAATTCTTAAAAGACACCTTATTAATAAAGCATATTATTCCACCACTGAATGTATTCACGATGGGTTTAGTAATCTCTAATTGTTAGTGATTTGTTTATTTATTTATTTGCTTGTTGTTAGTTGATATACGTTGTTTGTAATCTCTACTATATATTTTTAGACGAATGTAAGCGCTTTTGCGTAGTAGCATGTAAAATAAATATTAAATATTAAATAAAAAAATTAAATATTAAATATTAAAAATATTAAATATAGGTGTGCTCTTTTTGTGCCCTTCTGCACAGTCCAATTTTGGGCAGCTTTTAGATTTCGAATTAACATGATGTACACGCATTCATTGTTCAAAATTTCAGATTGTGACCCACAGGCCATTTTTAAACGTAGGTATAAAGCACAATATGCACTCCACTGTATTTTAGTTTATTTATCGTGATAAAAATAATTCTTGCTAATATTTTATGGTTTCTTTTTCTGCAAGCTCGCGACCCCTTAAGGGGGTGCGCCCCACCAGTAGATAATTGTTGCAGTACACTCTATAAAAATTCAGAATGGTTTGGTACCATATTCTTAAAGGGAACATTCACCAAAAAATGTAATCGTGTCTTTTGTGTATTGAATTGACAGTTCCTTTGTTACAAGATCATATACTTACCACCCGTCAGGTGTACAGTGTTTATACTTATGAAAATACCATTGTGATTGGGTTTTATGTGTGTGTGTGTGTAATACTGTAATAGATTATTAGTAAGACGACCTTCAGTTTTATTCAGGTGGCGATAAAAAAGAATAAAATGGAAATAAAACGAAGTAGATATCTACTCCTGAGAATTGTTAAAAAGATCCGTCGATAATGAAAGCCTTTCATCAAGTGCGTATACCAGAAACCACAAGCGTATATCTATAGTTGCGTATCATCAATTTTCCACCACCATGCGGAATAACATCAATAGAGTAAGAAATTTGTAATAAATTATTCAAATCACTCTACAAGAAACGAGAAATTATAAACAAATGGGAACAAAAATTGTCTTTTGAAGTTACCGACAACAGGTGAAAGAAAAGACAGTCCCCCCGTTTCCTTTGTCCTTCGCTTATTGGTGTGACAAAATTAAAGTGAAATAGAATCGAATCTAACGCAAATGTTTGGTGAAAAATTTCGTATTTTCCACTATCCAGTTTCTGTACGCTGCATTGATCTGCTCTCCTCTCTAACGCATTGTTCAGACTACTTGAAAGTGCCGCTCCTCTTACATTTGAAGTCCGGCAACACGTCGCCATTGATCACACGATCAATACTGCCCTCTCTAAAGCTAAACCGCCTGCACGCCTCTACGATACAAACGGAAAGTATATCTTATCACACTATTTTGAGAAAATATTCGCGTGCAGAAAAAAAAGGTGTTTCTAATGTATAAAAACTGCATAAATTTTGAGATTTATCTTCAAGTCGGCTTTTAACAAACAATTCATTAGAATTAAAACATACGATTGAATTAGAATTCTTGAATGTTATTAAAAGGTGCAATTATGATTACTTATATTACGGTGGCGTGCGTAATTTTTACCGCTAAATGAGAGTATAACTCATATTGATCTAATCGATAGTGCGCAATTTACAAATTAGAGATGTATTTGATTACGTTGTCCGCATTACCTAATTTTGAGGCGTGGACGACCGCCATTCTCAAAAAAACATGAACCTTTTAAACCGGAAATTATGAAATAATAAAAGCATTGGCGGTATATGATATAATAATTGGTGTGTAATAGGTAGTTATTATGTATCTAAGTAATTAAATGTCTTTAATCCGTTAGGTATGCCTGTTATGTTATGTTTACAGCCCGTTTCAATGAGACCGCACGTCGTCGCCGCCCATTGAAAATTCATATTCTATCATGGCATTGTTGTTCATAATTTTTCGGAAGTCATTCTTTGCCCGCAATTCGTCGATAAAACAATTATTTTAATGCGCATACCTTAGCCCGCAATTCTGCGACGAAGAAATTCTTCTCCGTTTGGCTAAAAAATTATGTGTTTCCTTTATTCCTCTAAGTCTTAAAGGTGCCCGAAATTTCCAGATTAGTACCAATACTGCTTCATATTAAACCAAGCATCAGATAGTACAACTACGGTGGATAGATAATGGGAGAGTCGCGGAACATGTCAAGAAAAATTGAAAAAAAAACTTATAGTACCAGTGGGCATCCGAAGGGAGGATTTCTTTAATCCCTAATCCTTAAAAGAAGAAAATTGAATCCGTCTTCTGAAAGTAATAAAGGCACTTTCCAGTAAAGCCTATTTTACATAAAACCTTTACCTTCCATCTCACTTTCTGGTGGTTGGTTCTTTCACTCCTTATATACAGTTAGATTGCTGCGCCACATCATTGAATCATGACATTAGTAATCATTTGCCGCAAGAGGTGTGATAGTGCACCAATACTAAAAGTAAACTTTTGACGTGTAACTTCAAACAACGGTTTAACCTTTTGAGTTACCAAATTATGCGAAACTACACAAATAGCATATTAATAGATACAAAAATTGAAACGATTTTATTCCTTCTACAACTTAATAACGATGTAATTGTGTAAATTAGATGCACACTATAACCACTGACCGAGGAGTTCGGCACCACTATTAAGACACGCATCCACTCTTTATGTTTCGAAGACGACATGTAGTCCGGTCAAGTTAGCCCGAAAAATAGGGGTACCCTTGCATAAATTCCCAAAAAGCTGAAAATTCACATGAACGATAGGGATACCATTATAATTAGATTGTGAAAAGTCCCCATCGATCCCATGTGTGCAAAAAATTTTATTCAAGGTCAAAGTTCGCAAAAATGGGTTTTCTGGGTTTTTTAGCGAAATGGTTAGTTTTATGATAAAAATAGCTCAGACAAAAATTGTAGATCATGCAATTATGTACAAAAAATGTCCTTACACTTCTTCTCCAAGATTCAGTACTTCTGAGAAAAAGCGATTCCAAAATTTACTAAAGTTGTATTCTCTTGACGCGTTTTTTTAACGTGGTTTCCCCAGTAGGCCTACTCCACGGTCTATTTAATCCTAGTAGAATAATAGGTCTTCTCATTCAAGTTATTCTTCTTTTTCGTCTTCTCTTTCTCCATAAACTTCTTGTTTTTCTTCGTCTTCCTCTTCCTGAGTCGACGTAAATTGTTCAAACAGTGATACATCAGGTGTTTCGTCGTCGATGTAAGGATCTTCTTCTGTTGAAGATTCAAAGTTTGAGCACGATTGGCTTTGACAACTGGTGCATGCTGGTGAACAAAATAAACCTACTTTTTTGCAGCCGCATTTCGAATTACACTCCTTTTTGCAGTTGCAAAATAGTATATTTCCTTAGGAGTCCGGAAAGCAGGCTTTTTCCGTGCGCGCGTGGCAAATTCCCGAGAAATCATGCAAGCACGGAAAAAGCTTTTCTGGACGTGTAATGAACGATATTTTTTATTATACTTCTTTTAAATCGATAACATAAAAAACAACAAACTCGCTAACATTTTTATTTTGTAACAGTTATAGAAAATGCGTTTTCATGGTTACTCTCAAATCATTTCAAAGGCGATTTGTTTAATTAGTTTATTTCAGATAAGGTTAACGAAACGTCAAAAAATGTCACAAATTCTCAAAGTTTATCTAAATATTCAAATATCTACGAATTAAAACGCAAAATACTTACATATGAAACATTACAACGCATATAGATTTTCTGAAAATTAGTTTACTTCCCTGTAAATTTGTATTTTAAAAGCAATATTTTGGGTATTTATATTCAGCGCACGGAAAGAATCAAAGGGACCGGGAATAGTTATTTACTTAACAAGTTCGGTAAGTTAATTTTCCCGCATGAGCACTTTGTTTGCAGCACGACCGTAGGGAGTGCTGCATTTAGTGCGAATGCGGGAAAATTCTTTCCGAAAGAGTTAGGTACAATATTTTTTGTAACGAATTGCGTAAAAAAAGGTCAAAATTAATAGTTTTGTAAATTAGTTTTTTTTTAATCATGAGTTGGTAACACAATCATATGTTTGGTTGGTAACATAATTTTGTAACTACCCACTTTTAATAATGCACTGGTCACATTTAAAACTTCCACATCTTTGGTTAATACATATTTTGCCTTTGCAATGAGTGCTACTACTGGTCACGGCATTGCATCGTTTGCACTGAATATCCTTGGAAGTCTTCAATGTTAACAAATATGCTTTGAAAAGAGTGCTCTTATTGGTCGCGTAAGTGTACTGATCGTATTTAATATTCCCAGAAGACATGTGTGAACAAATGTGTTCTCAAATTTGATTTATCTTGAGTTGCGTAAATACACTCGTTACATTTAAAATCCTTGGAAGCTTTGTGTGTGTTAATATGTGCTTTCTTAAACTGCATATGCGAATAGTTGCAGAATATCACTGGTCACATTTTAAGACGTTTTAACAGTAAATTTTACTTTTTCTTGAGTTCCAATTCTGAAAAATAATTTGATTGCGTTATAAGTTCTTGTTTATATATTTACGTAAAACTTAGTGTACGTCTGTTTCCGATTAATCGCACTAAATACCCTCAACCAACGGTTTAATTGATTTTACAGCAGATGACAGTTAACCATGACATGACGTTCGTTGACTTCAATAAGTACTACCAACCGAAGAACGCGCATAACCCCTTCTCTCCAGCGGAAACTAAAAAACACCGCGATGCGGGAAAGTCGTTTTCCCGTGCATCGAGGATGCTTGGAAACATTATCTTTCCATTCAATGAGTACAAAAAAGTTTTTCCGTGCGCTAGCCTGGAAAAGGCCAGGTATTATTATTTCTAATACAGGTGTAAGTAAGGTGATTTCAATGAATAATAAAAAATAGTATTCTCTGGTGCAGGTGGAAGTAGTGTGAGGATTGGTTCCAAGGCATTAGCAATTAACTTCCAACCCCATTCTTCTGAGGTATTGTACACAATCTACGTCGTTTTACTACACAATTTATTTAATTGAAAACATAATAGAGGTTATTCAAATTTGCACACATTTTTTTCATCCTTTTTCACAGGATTGTATTTTGAAACTACTGTTTGATTAACCGAACTTTTGATTATCCGAAGCACTACCGGTCCCAATTAGTTCGGATAATCGACGTCCTACTGTACTACATGTTTTCAATACCAGAGAAGGTTGCATACTAATGGCATTTTTTCTTTTTTTTTCTTCCTGATCATTCGATCATCAAAGTGCTCCTGTACAAATCTTATTGTTGTGGCAGCCGTATGCGCAGTTGTGTTGTCATGTTGGAAAAAACCTTCTTGCAATTCGTAATCGTGAAGTGAATCGATGAAAAATTGCAACATGCCATCTATACCTATTGCACGCTACAAACAAAAAACAAAAATTTATAATTCAAAAAGTCATTTACCCACCTTGTAAATATGCGAAGGAAACTGGTCTTGAAAAAGCCTGTTTTGAAAAGGGCGAAAATAATAAGAAGAGAGAAAATAAACGAACGAAAAAGAAGCAAAACAAGATTGAATTATAGATTATGTTTATTATTGTTGCACATATACCTGGTTGCGGCAAAATGTGATGATTTATAAGAGCGGCGCAGCATAGGTTTATTGATCTCCCGGTATGACATTTTATACCCCAAGAGTTCCCAACAGTTGTACGTTATAAATGCCCTCAGACGCATACTCCGCGGCATTCCCTGCGGCAGTTTCAAAAAAGAAATTTTTTTACCATTTTGCCTTAATGATCACCACCTCTTTATCTCTAAACAACGATCAACCCTCATCTTCGTGAACCCATCTCTAATTTTCTTCTTCTTCCTACAACCTTTCTGCTCGGAGGTCTCCTTTCTTAGTTCAATTTTTCTGCTCTTCCACTTTATACCACCTACTCCCTCGGCGCGAACCCTATAGCCAATCAATTAAATTACCCCCCAAGAAAAACTTTCCTATTGGGTAAGCCCATGAACATATATGTCACGTTCAAGTTGACCAAAATGCAGATTCAACAAAAAACTGCGTTCTGACGCTGAATATCGTGTGAACGGAAATGCACCATCGAGAGTCGTCGTAATGGTGCCTATGCCGAAAGCCTTTTTTTTTATTAGGACTCCTCACAAAACCGCCAATGAACACGTGCCTGACAGACCAGAAACCATCATATGCTTCATCCATGATGATGGGCAATATCATGCCCGAAATCGATCGCCATTAAAGAATAAACAAGTACAAATTGTGCAGGTAAAGCGCATTTTTTTTAAACACCCCTACGAAATTTCTTCCATAAATAAGAAAGTTGCCACTGCACATGCGCAAAACCAAATTTGGGAAATGGCGCTACATTTGCTTGTATTCCAAGTGGCTATGTATCAAATTTCATTTAAATCCCTCCATAAATAAGAAAGTTGGCACTGCTCATGCGCAAAACCAAATTTTGATACTGGCGTTCAATTTGGTTCTATTCCAAGTGGCTATGTATCAAATTTTATTTAAATGTCCAATGGTTATGGTATATGGTGAGACCTTTCATTAGAGTACCATGAAGGATAAAACTAGTTCCGTATTCCCAAAATTTCAAAATCGCAAAATAAATTCTCAAATTTCAATTAGAAATCCAACAGTATCAAATTTCCAAGATTTCAAACATCTGAAAACCCAAAATTTCTAGAATTTAAAAATCCCATAATTTCAAATTTCCGAAATTAAAAAATCCAAATATATCAAATTTCCAAAATTTCAGTTTCTAAAATTGCAAATTCCTACAGTAAAAATAACAATTTTCCAATGTTTCAAAAATTCCAGATTGGAAATAGAGAAATAGAGGAAATATTGTTGTATATTCGAATTTGAAAAGGCATTTTAATCATTAGAACTTCGATTTTTCATTCCTCTTTGTTTATGTTTATATCCCTGTACATTATACCATTGCATACCTATACATAAGATGTATATACAGTGATTATACATATCGATGGAATGTCAGTAATTTGTTTGGAATTGCAATCGTATAACAAGATAATTTAGGTATTTTTTTATTTACTAATGATAAATAACATGGCAATTTGTTTATTACAACGATAGTGAGTTCCATTCATGTTTCTTTTGTACATTTTCTATTCAATGTAGAATGTAACTACTCATTCGCGATTTTAGTTAGTCATTACAGTAAAGCAATTGGTATGATTCACTTTTTATAAACATCCTGTTCAGTACCTGTATTATTAACCCGTATGATTTTTGTTTATGACGTACCTAATTAGAATTACTAAGTTCTCCGCATTCTTGTGGCGATCACTCCCTGGTCTTAGAGTTGTTCAACACACCCTGTGTGGTTTTTTCGGTGAGGTTTACCATTTTAGCTGTTTTAAGTACGGATGTATTATGAGCTATCAATTATTATTATTTATATGACATGATTTATTAATTTAAAACTGTACAAAGTACGACGACGTACATTTCAAAAACTCCACATTTAAAACTCAACGCTCTCAAGCCTAACAGAGCGTCTTCTGTCGTATAACTGAGTGTTAAAACCCAAAAAAAGATTTTATCGACACGCAATATTTCTCGTAAACCCACTACATTCGTCGAAATATGAAAACACTTGTTTTATCACGTACACAACATGTTATCAGTTATTAAACGGCAGAGTAAAGGGATGGAAGCTTTATAGGGGAGTCGATGGTGTCCGTTCGTGAACACGATAACTGCTAAACACTTGGGCCGATTTGGTTCAACCTTTGCACAATTTACCTAATTATCACATGTAACAAGTCTACATGGCTCAAGTTCAATGCCCCACCGGTCTAGATTCACTTGTCTAGATTCGCTTTACAATTTATTTTCTTCTCTAAATCCATTTACTTTCACAGTCACGGCCAATATTTCTACGAAAATTAGGTTAACAAATGAATTTCTAGCAATGAGGAAAACCTACACAAAGGAAACACACCTGCAACTATATCATTTTACAATGTTTTATCAATTTAAATAAAAGCAATAATTTCGCATTTTTAGTTAATAAAATGGCCTAAATTCTTTTTAAAGATTGTCGCACGAGGTAGTTTGACGCATAAGCCGCGTAGCGGCGAATGCGGCAAAAGCCGAGTGCGACAAGTAGACAAATGACATGTGTGCTTTATACTATTTTTTCTATTCGACTTTTAAATAATAAATTATACAAACTATAAATATTGCCTTTAGGCGTTGTTAGGTAATTTTTAACTATCATTCAGTGTATGTTGGTAATAGACACAGTTCATTTATTTTCACGTTGGCTAACCTGATTCCTGTATTTTCAAACTTTCAAACAAACTTTTAATTATTTGGTCATAATTCCACTTTGCGGCAGTTATGATGAATACGGATGACAAACACGTCTCTTGTACCCCCCCAGAGATCCAAGAGATTGCCAATGAAGCGACGTTAAATTTACTTCCTGTAAAATCAAAAGTAAAGTACGAGAAGGAGTACAAAATTTTTGAAAACTGGCTGGCCGAGAAGGGAGTTGAAAAAGTAAGCGAGAATGTACTGCTGGCATATTTTACTACGCTAAGTAAAAATAAAAAAAGTTCTACCCTTTGGAGTATATATTCAAAATTAAGAAGCATGATCAACATTAATCAAAATATCGACATTTCGAAGTACTGCAAACTCAGGGCATTGCTTAAACGTCTCTCTGAAGGGTACCGCCCCAAAAAATCTCAGATTCTAGACTTAGAGCATATTGAACAATTTCTAAATATCGCACCCGATGAAAAATATTTAGCCATGAAGGTAGGTCTGCATTTTTTATTAAGCATCAATTAGATTTACCAAAGCAAACGTCTTCAACAATCTAAGCTGTATTACTATGTACACCTAAACAGAGTCGAGTCGTTTTAAATTAGTTCGCTGTGGCACAACTTGCAATTTGGTACATCATGTAAACTCTGTAAAAACTAGGCAAGTTCAAACGATCGTCATCTTCCCTTGTTCCCTACCTGAATCTAACCTTTGCAGCTTGCCACTTTAAAACGGCACGAACTGCAGGTGGCTTTCTTCAAATTAGTAGTAGGTACCTATATTAATAAAATTCTCTTTAGGTATTTATTACTCATAATCGGTTATTCTGGTGCCTGTCGAAGAGAAGAATTACTAAACATACATATGACAGATATTGCCCATACAGATAACAATATTTTGATACGAATAACAAAAACAAAAAATAACATCCAAAGACAATTTGCGATTTCAAATCCACGTTGGGTTAAACTTGTGCAGGAGTATATCAATCTTCGACCACAACAAATAACACATGAAAGGCTGTTTATTAATTATCGCAATGGATATTGTACCGTGCAACCAATCGGAATTAATACAATTGGTCAAGTTCCTCGAACAATTGCGACATTTTTAAATCTTCCTAATCCAGAATCATTCACCGGTCATTGCTTTAGAAGATCTTCTGCTTCGAATTTGGCGAATCAAGGTGGTGATTTGATTACTGTCAAACAACACGGAGGCTGGAAATCGTCAGCTGTAGCCGAAGGCTATATTGAGCAGTCTCAAAAGAAAAAGTTGGTTGTAGCGGAAATGCTCAGTAATTCACAACCTTCGACTTCGACTTTACAAGGTCCGCCACTGCAAAAAACTATGATCAGTAATACAACTACCGAAATAGACCATTTAGCTGGGATATCAGTACATGCAGCCGAGAATAGTGTTGTTACGATTAAGGTGTACAATAATTGTACTATCACTGAAAAGTAATTATTACAAAATGTTATTCACAATAAATTGTCATACCTTTGTTTATTTGAAATTTAGTAAAAAATTCCTCTGTCGTACTTTTTTACATTCGTATGTATAATAGGAACACTCGCTGGCGCTCGTGTTCCCACATTTATACTCGTTTTTCAATAATACCGTTTCTGCACTTGTATTTCAATGTACTATTCCAAATCGAGCGTGGAGTCAAGGTTGTATTTTGTTTATTTTCTGTATAAATAAATGATAAGTTGTTAGATTCAGGAATTGTTGTACCTCTTTTTTATCTGTTATCAAGGTGCTCATTAATGCAAATGTGACAGTTTCGATGTGATTTATTAAGTTTGTTTGAAAATAGTTGAAACAGTTAAATATTGAGAGTAGAATACAGTATTCTATAGAATAAAAAAGAACTTGCACAAGTTTTTAGACGTAATAAATAATAATATTTAATTGTAGGTATGCGGAATCGTACACATCTGTGTCCCCCAATTAGGTAAACATTTAGTTTGCTCTGAAAAAGCACAAAAGGCTCTTTACATATGCATATAGTCGTAAATTTAGTTTGTGACGTACTTTGCCAACACATAATTATTCTAAATTAAGGACAACACGATACTAAACAATTAACTGAACATTTATGGAAGTGTGAATGTAATAATATTGGCATTGCTTACATAATGAAATCTCTACCTAAAAAGTATATATCTAAAAAGTCGTTACTTGTAGAATCGCCCCCTATGTCACAACGAAACTTTCCACCTTCCTTCTGGAACTGTCAGCACTATCACGGCGCGACGAGCAGTCACCATCCAGATATTTATTCCGAACATTACCATCCAGGCGACGCTTGGTACCAATATAGTTCACATCACAGGGCTGTTCACGACTACCACCACAATATGGCGCAGTATAGCGGTTTATTACTTCCGGGATCGAGACTGCATATGGGTTCGCATAGTCAATGTAAAGCAATGGAATGGCAGCATTCTGCGTTGGATGCGCCGTATTCGTCGTACCCATCTATGTCAGGTAAATTAAACTTACGACGTCAATTTATTTTCTGTTAACATCCTATACAACTTAAATTGGTTTTCTTAGTTATGGCGGATAGGTAGTTTAATATATCGAGTTTGTAAAGCGCGCCACTTGTGATACTCTTGCATTAAGACTAACATTAATTTTATATCAATTTACGGCCATTAAATTTTATTACACTTATCGGCATTGATGTTTTTTCAAAAAAAGCGTTTAAAGCTTAAATACGTTCCTGCTAATATTGCTTCTGTAGATAGTAATGCCTCTTCATCTTGCAGATGTGACAATCTGGACTTGAATGTTAGCCTTGTATTAATGAAATTTTGTAGGTATTGCTCACTTTTTGTATAAAACAAGGCCTGACAAAGTAGTTTTTACAATTACTAGATCAAAACCATTTTTTGAGGCAAAAGTTACGCGTATTTCATGAAAACTTCCAGTCCATTATTTATTTAAGAATAAACGATTAAAAATTCAATTTTTTATACAATTATCAAAATTAAATAATCGATTTTTGTAATTATATAGGGTGTGGGCCATTAGTGCGTGGGTGGACGATTGTGGGTATATTAACGGGTTCGTTAACTTGGCCCCCCCTCTGAGAGATTTGATAGTCGTATTATTTTAAAATGAATGCGCTCGTTATGTGCTTATATTCGCCACCGATAATAACTCTTGCGCCATTATCGTTTTTTAGCAATCCGAAAAAACATTTGGGGGGGTGGGGGCAAGTCGGCCAAGTGAACGTATCCCCCCCTCCCCCGTACGTATTTTGTCGCTTGTAACTAGACACCTGATACATTTGGTTATGCACTGAATTGCGCCACTTGAATTAAAGCTAGCGCCATTACGGTTAAGCCATGACAAATTTTCAAAATGTGGGGGGGGGGCAACTTAACGTTATTAAAAGTTACTTTTTTTAACATCTTTTCATACGAAATTCATACTTCCAGGTATGCGCTAAAATGCGCCGTAAAAATATATCTTTGCGCCATCCTTGTTTTTGGTTATCCTTAAATATATTTGGGAGGGGCCAAGTGAACGGAACCCCCATAACGCATTTTGCTACCGGTATTTGTGCCACTCGATACATCTGGTTATGCGCTCAATTGGGCCACTTGAATTAAAGCTAGTGCCATTACGGTTAAGCCATAAAAAATTTTTAAAAAGTGGAACATGTTGGAACCACGAGAAAGTGGTTTTTATTTTTTATACCTGTTCAAATAACATCAAAACATTTAAAACGAAATCGGCGCAAATTTCGGTTTTTCTGGTATATCTTCGAAAGTAATCGACTTTTTCTGGTTTACTTTAAAGTGTGATAATAACTCTTTCATTGCACAACTTTCCGCTAATTTGACCGTCGTCGTATCTTTTATGGTTTCCGAGATTCCCATGATAGACGTTATTTGAACAGGTATAAAAAAAATAAAAACCACTTTCTCGTAGCCTCTTTTTGAGCTCTTCAAGACACCGTTGAGAGATTTTCAATACAACGTCTCGTTTCAGAGAAATCATCATCAACATTACAAAGTTCCTGCAAAATGAAAAATGTGTCCGATAGGTATTTTCGCCCAATTAGGACGTTGTGCGCGGGTGCGGAAGTAAAGAGAATCTGGTTATCTTGAAAGCATCATAATAGCTCTTTAATTGCGCAATTTTTCCCTAATTTGACCATCATCATATCTTGTATAGTTTCGGATGTGTATATCTTGGACACAGTGTATATTGCAAAGGGGTCTTGAAAGGCGAAAAACATGTCTGCGTACGGTGCATTTGAGCGCATGGTGAAAGGTAGGTACAAGGTAGGGCAAAAAAACATGTTAAAAACGTAACTTTTGAAAACGCTAAGTTAGCCGCTCCACTTTTTAAAAATTTTTTATGGCTTAACCGTAATGGCACTAGCTTTAATTCAAGTGGCCCAATTGAGCGCATAACCAGATGTATCGAGTGGCACAAATACCGGTAGCAAAATGCGTTATGGGGGTTCCGTTCACTTGGCCCCTCCCAAATATATTTAAGGATAACCAAAAAACAAGAATGGCGCAAAGATATATTTTTACGGCGCATTTTAGCGCATACCTGGAAGTATGAATTTCGTATGATTCGTAAAGATGTTAAAAAAAAGTAACTTTTAATAACGTTAAGTTGCCCCCCCCCCACTTTTTGAAAATTTGTCATGGCTTAACCGTAATGGCGCTAGCTTTAATTCTAGTGGCGCAATTCAGTGCATAACCAAATGTATCAGGTGAGACCTAGTTACAAGCGACAAAATACGTACGGGGGGGGGGGCACGTTCAACCCCCCCCCCCCTCAATATTTTTTTCGGAATGCTAAAAAACGATAATGGCGCAACAGTTATTATCGGTGGCGCATATGAGCGCATAACGAGCGCATTCATTTTAAAATAATACGACTATCAAATCTCTCAGTGGGGGGGGGGGGGCAAGCGGACCCTATATTAACTCACATATTTGAATTTCATTGTCGAGGCATGTTGAAGGATTCTAAGGCTATATACAACCTAGCAATATTTTCAACGAAATTGCAATTGTTGTACAGGGTGATATCAAAGTATTCCATTTTTTTAAGAAGAACCCCCTGTATATTATTGCATATTTCAATCCCTTGGTCCTTGGTCACAAGCAATGGTTCGTTTATCTGGTGGTTCATTATTCATTAAGTGGACCGACAGTAAATCTCAGTGAGATACAAAAATATTATTTGTGCAAGATCGGCCGCTTCAGACGTGCGGAGTACTTCAAGACGATGTCTTTCATTTATTAGGGTGTTCCTCCAATATAGGAAACTATACTAAATTACAGATAGCTAAGTAAACCCTGTCTCAGTGCTAGTCGTGAATTTGTGAACACAAAATAAAGTCCACCCTACTGTAACTTACAGGTGTTTGACCTAAACTTTAGTCTTGTATCAACGTGAATGCTCTTGCGGTTTTCTCGGAACAATAAACATCTCACTGATTTACCTTTTTGAATTAATGACACACATCCCTTGCGCAAACCTTTTCCACGAATACACTAATTTTATCCATGACGGCCATGAATTAAGTCAACGTGGAGTAATTTCCTGCTGCCTTTGCAAATCCCACACGACGCAGCAGGTCGCATAACTACGGTTGCAAAATAAACAAAATCTTTCCTGTTATCTGAAACAATCACGCCATGTCACACGACTCGCCGGCGCTTTAAGTTTTCAAACGTATTTAAACAGTCAGGACCGTATGTAAGGACCACTACGCACTACCCATGCCGTCAGTCCGAAGTGTTACAGTTCCTTTGCAGGTAGGAATTAAAAACTGTTCCCAAATTTTGTTGGTACGGGTGACACTACAAAAGAAATCTACCTAGCCGTGAAAAAACAAATGAGAAACTTGAAATTTAATGATATGAGATCATCGCAACGTCGTAAAATTTCTGCCAAAAGAAGGACATCAGCCAAACGATTCGGGTAAGAATGGTTTTCGCGTATGGGTATGATTCCCCATCGTATTATGCGGTAAAAGTTTGGGCCAAACAGTTTGGCTGGGGACAGGAATCCATTGAAGATGGACCTAAAAGTGGAAAACCAAGAACTGCAAAAAAACGATGAAATGGTTGCGAAAGTCATGGTTCTCAAAGATCGTCGTGTCAAGGTTTGCACTATCTGTGTGATATTAGGAATATCCGAACCTAGCATGTCAACCATAATTCACGACCTTTGAACATGAGCAAGGTGTCAGCGCGGTGGGTTCGCCGACTGTTGTCGCCTGAGCGAAAGCTGTGCAGAATGCAAATTTTGCAATGCCATTTGGCAGATTTGGAAAGGGATGTTGACTTTTTGGCGCAAATTGTGACGGATGATGACACTTGGGTGAACCATTGGGACCCAGATGGGAGGTGGAATCCTATACAATAGATCCAAAAGGGTACTTCTAATTCAATAAAGGCAGGCACCCAATCATCTGCTGGAAATACATGAATACCTAAGGGGACTACTATAAATGCAGCGATCCATGGCAACACTTTACAAAATTTGTGTAAAGCCATCGGCCTTCTCAGGCCAATTGGAAAATGTTTCTGCTGCACGAGAAGGCCAAAATGCGACAGGCAAGGAAGAAATGTTTTTCTTTTCAACGATAGATTGATGAAAGAAGAAGTAAATGTAGTCAGCGTGTGCGGTAAATTATCTCGCCCCCGAAAATTTGCTTTCGTAATATTCGCCCCCTGAAGATATCATAACCGTGTAGAAGGTATTTCACTTTTAGAATTTTCGGCTCCAAGAAAACTCGGTAAAAGATAGGTATTTGCTCCCAGAAAATTCATCCTCTAAAAATTCACCGCCATTACTCAGCATTTAGTAAGGGATAATATTCCAGGACCGACTTTACCGGGGACATTTTTTGGGGCGAAACCTCTTACAGTTGAAAGTCTCATTAATGTGCTTATATAACATAGTGCAAAAAACCTAATGTGACCTCGTAAATTTAAACGTAAAGAGACCTTTATGGAGAAATACTGTTTACTGTGAACCCACTTATCCACCATTTATACAGTCCTAGGTGGAATTTACCCATAGCTGGTTATCGGAATTCGGAATCACTTTTAATGAATGCCAACCCTTTGAGACATCAGGTTATCTATGGCAGTTATTTCAAAGACGAGTTTCTGCGTTAGTTTCGAAGTTTCCTGAACGCGGTGAATTTTCCTTGAAACCGGGTCCCTGGCGAAGGTGCCTTCCAGCGAATTCTACATAAGCGAAATTTTCCGGGCCGCATATTCTGAAGGAGAATTTTCAGGAGTGAATCTTCCGGGGCGAATTTTCCGAGTCGATTATTCCGGGGGCGAGTAATCTTGGAGGCGAATTTACCGGGGCGAATATTTCTACAACCGTAATCTAACCCAGGAATCTCATTTTTAATATTATGTAGCAAAAAAATGAATAAAATTGTTTTCTAAATGAGTTTACAAATGCGAAAAGTGATATTTGCAATAGTAGAGCAAGCATAGATAAAAATAAGTTACAGATTATGACCTAATAATAGGACGCGATTACGTGCAACCCAAATTATGTACAAACAGCAAATTGATCGATCGCTTCGAGAGTAGGTAATAAGTAGGATCCGTAGTTTTTGCCATAAAGTTTTCTGCAAAAAAATTATAAATATAAATTAGATATCCGCCGTAAATCGCCTTTATATTTATTATGCGCCCGTTTCTGGATTTATACTGCGGACCTTGTGATTACAAAATAAAAACAAGTTCGAATTTTTTGCAAACACTTCGTTTTAGTAACGCTTGTCAATATTTATTGTTACAGGTTTGGAAGCCCAAGTTCAGGAATCCTCGAAAGACTTATACTGGTTTTAAAAACAGTAGAATTAGCTGTTACTGTAAAGTGATTTAATGTGTAATGTAAAAAGTACAAACTTTATTTAATTTAGTTATACATACGCCTTTAGGTTAATGTAAATGTTCCTTAATGCCAATATTAAAAGAAAACACTTTGTAAAAAGCTTCTACTTATTAAACGTGTTAAGTATATTACGTACTTAGCTGTTTCGTTTTCATTCTAAGTATTATACTTATCCAGTGTCCTAGAGTCATAGTATCATTCATCGTATAATTGCACCACAGCTACTGATTTTGGAAAAGGTGAGTAGACACAATCACACAACTCGCTATGTTAATTAAGGTTACCTATTTCTAATAAATAATTCTACATTGTTATTCTCTTGTGGTAATTGATCGCTGATGGATATCAGGTTATCACCATCAGCAAAAATGGAATGTTGCGAGAATATTTTGTTTTACGGTTTGTGTCAAACACTATTAAAATAAGCAAGTTGTAAATCAGCATATTATGCATGATGAAAGCGCATTTTGGTAAAACAGATCAGTATTTTATTAGCAAAGTTTAAAATTATCCATCTGACGAGTAATCCAACTCAAAATAGACTAGAGCCTGCACATCTACACTATATCAAAAAGCTTTTAGTGAAAATTTGAAGTCTCTGTTGTAATTGGTGAGATATCAGCCGGACAGCCAGCCAGCCATAATAGCGTTTTTTTTTCAAAAATGCGCTAAAAACTGTACTAAACACGAGCTCCTGAGTATGGCTATAGCTTAGCATTGCATATTATATGACTAAAGCTATGCTCATTTAGAATTTCATGCAATTTGGTTCATAACTAACGGAGATGTTAAAACGACCTTATCTATTTATTCCCGAACTGCGATCCACCTGCAAAAGTTCATCGTACCATTCCTTTTCGAAACTTCGTACTAATGGTCAGACGGACAGACACCGCAAAATTATGAACTCTCTAGGAGCTATTTAATAAACTTGTAACAAACATAGCAAACAAGCTCTTGGGACACTGAAAACTTAATCAGTTTTTCCTTAGGTGATGATAAACATAATACTGGTAATAGAATTAGAAAATTCAAAACCGTTCGTGAGTTATCATGTACACAGGCGGACGGACAGAAAGTTCAAAATCGTGAACGAGCTGGGTTCCTTGTTAATAAGGGAGGAAATTCACATTTCGATGCCAGGTAAATTTTTGACTAAGGGGAAATACCTTTCACCTTAACTACGTGTAATAGTCTAAGAACTGACAAGAAAAACAACGAGCCTGATTTTTAAAATAAGAATTTGAGCGCAGCAACGTCATCGAACTTTTTTTTTCAAATAACTCAAAATTTCTATTAAACTATTTAAAGACTTTCTTTTTCTGTGTAAAACCTTCAAAAATTATGCTAGATTTTATTTAAACCTTACACAAATTAAAAAAATATATTGTCTCAAATATTATGACCAGTGTAGGTAGTAAAAAACCTACAAACTATATTATTTAACTTTTAGAATATTCATTATGTTAGATTACTCTGTAATTGGCAGTTGGGTAATAAATTATTATTATTTGTTACGTCCCTATAAATTTCCCTTTTCCGGCAAATTTGTATTTGTACCCTGACCGCACCGCGCGCGCGCGCGAACGCAAACACAATGTTTGGGGACAACGTTACCTTGACGAAAATTTACAACGTCCGATTTGGATTGCGTCGTCGACTGGTTCCCTCTCTTCAACTGGCTCTCGCTGCATCAAGACGCCTTTTGCCTTTTATTTAAAAAAAATCTCAAAATTAAAAAAGGCGGAAACTATGTCAATCAAATATAAAAACATAAAAACAGAAAAAATGACCCGTAAATCACAGATTCAAAGAGACTAACCGAGTTTCCCACAACGGTAATGAAAAAAATAGTTAACAAATTGAAACAAGTAAAAAGGTTTTCGCCTTAAGGCGAGTAACTTTAACGCATTTTGCATGAATTGCTCAGTACTTCCCACAAAGTCATAGCTATGTGAGCTATGTTTTTCTTTACTAGAAGTATCTATGGTTAAAACTCCAAAGAAATGTCTCCATAAATTAGAATGTTGGCATTGTGCACTCTGCGCATGCCCAAATCTGATTTTTACAATATGCGATAACGTTTGCTTTTACTAAATCATCTTTGGTTAAAAATTCAACAAAATATAATTAAATAAGAAGCTGATATTGCTTAGCCCGCGCATGCGCACATTAAACGTCAAGATTTGTCTTGGCACAGATGCCAGAGCTATAAGCTACCCAATTTGAAAAAAAACGAACTAAGTAGGTACATTGAAAACAGTAGGAGTATGTAAGCCCTCAGACGGACAAGCAGAGAAAGTAGCTGCACTTTGTTGGAAAATGCGCTAATAAGGAAGGTCGACGCAGGTATAATCAAAAGTAACATGAATAAACCGATACAGCGAAATATCGAAGTATTACAAGCACTTTTAACGAAAATTTACTTTAATGTCATAAAATACATCAGATTCGTGTCTTATTGGGCATTGAGATAATGCTCTTATTCTTGTTCCCAATGATCTTGGTGCATGAATACCGACTTTGTCATGTTTTGATCGAAATCCATGCGGTCGCCAAACATGCATCAAATTCATGTGTTGGTCATTGGGAAAATGTTCTTGGTTTTTTTTACGAACGATCTTGGTGCATAAATAACGATTTTGATATGTTTTGATCAAAATCCACGTGGTCGCCAAAAATGCATTAAATTTATGTCTTGGGCCTTGAGATAATGCTCCTAGTCTTTTTCCCAACGATCTTGGTGCATGAATAACGATTTCGACATGTTTTGATCAATATCCATGTGGCCACACACACATGCGGTTATTAAATGTGCACGCGATGTTTTCTTTCAGAATGAAGATAATGCGTTTGAAAGCTT
This sequence comes from Photinus pyralis, assembly GCF_008802855.1. Taxonomy (NCBI): domain Eukaryota; kingdom Metazoa; phylum Arthropoda; class Insecta; order Coleoptera; family Lampyridae; genus Photinus; species Photinus pyralis. The sequence continues at coordinate 17,425,460 of NW_022170596.1, forward strand.
TTTACAACTCCAAATTCATGTGTAAAGAATCATTTTTGGTACATTTTGCTCTAAAACTGTTGACCTAGACCACAGAGAAGAGTTATATTGAATTGTTACACATCTAAGAGTTATAGGGAATAATCTAGCAAAAGTCCGAACTCGATACATGACTAAGGGAATGAAATATCAAATATGTTGATTTCTATGATATTGAGCCCGCAGTTTTTCCTATTCCCGATTCATTCGAAGTCCTATAGCTTTTGTTCCTGTTGAACCTACTTCCTGAAAATCAATAGCGTCCGTCCTTAATATCCAAAGTACCCGTACCCCAAATTTCAACACAATCGGCCACTTTTAAAAAGAGTTATAGCGCACACAGACGGACGGACGGCCGACAATACAAAACTATAAAGGATCTGATCGTTAATAACAAGTAAAAAGGTTTTCACCCTAAGGCGAGTAACTTCAGCGCATTTTCCGTTTATGATCAGTACTTCCCAAAATGCCATAGCTATGTGCTCTGTGATTTTCTTTACTAGAGGCATATATGGTTAAAATTTCAAAGAAATATCTCCAACAAAAAAGGCGCCGTTGCGCAGTTCGCGCATGAGCACATTTAATTTATGCTATACAGAGACTTGCTATGCTATAGGTATACGATGTTTGTTTTTACTAAAAGCGTTTATGGTTAAACATTAGAGAGAGATTTTCGTAAGTAAAAAAGTTGGCATTTTGCAGTCTGCGCATGCGTGGATTTGATTTTTACTATGTGCGATATGTTCACTTTTCCTAATGACATTTTGTAGTTTTCGATTTTTACCATGTGATATGTTTTTCTTTACTAGAAGCATCTATGGTTAAAATTTCAAAGAAATATCTTGATAAATAAAGAAGTTGGCACTGACTGCGCATGCCCACGTCTAATTTTTGCAATGTCAGTTATGTTTGCCTTTAACGGAGGCATCTGTGATTAACATTTCAAAAAGATATCTCGATAATTCGATAAATAACAGTAGATATTGGGCATCCTGCGCATGCGCACATTAATCTGATGTTTACAATATGTGATACGTTTGCTTACACTAAAAACAGTTTTGGGTAATATTTCAAAGAAATATCTCCATAAATAAGAAAGTTGCCATGCGCACATCTGATTTTTACTATATGCGATATGTTTGTCTTCACCAGAAATATCTGTGGTTAAAATCTCAACGAAATATATAAATAAATCAGAAACTTGTCATTGCGCAGCCTGCGCATGCGCACATTAATCTGATATATACATAATGCGATACGTTTGCTTACACTAAAAGCATCTTTGGGTAAAATTTCAAAAAAATACCTCCATAAATAAGAAAATTGCCACTGCGCATTCTGCGCATGCGCAGTTTAATTGGCAAGATTTTTCTTGGCTCAGGTGCTAGAGCTATACGCTACCGAATGCAAAATGAAACTTAATATCTTGAAAACTGTAGGAGTAGTTAAGGCCTCGGACAGACGGACGGACAGAGAAAGTGGCTGCAATAGCGCATAACGAAGATGCGCTAAAAAAGAGTGGATAGCACCAAACGCGTTTCAATCAATGAAACTGTGTCTTCCACGAATCCACAAGCGATGACAAACGACCATTAAAAACAGTAATAGGTACTATTCAAATTAATAAACATAGTATAGAAATTATGAGGTCAAAATCTGAAGAAATAAGTTTCATATATGTTCATTCCTTCAATTTCTTTAAATCTCCACACGCCTTAACTGAGCGGTTCTTGAAGCATTATGTCACAAATTAGTTCCCAGCCAAGCAGGGCTGATCACCAGAAGATCTGCCATGGGCCTGATTAGCTCTAAAAAGGATTCAAACGGATCTAAGAAAGCAATAAAAAGTTATAAGGTTCTGTTAAGCTTGGGAAATCGCTTGGAACGTTACGGTAAGCCTCAGGATGCCTTCCAGTGTTTTCTATAGCATCCTATTTTCGTTCAACAAATCCTCGAGGAGGACCACAGACTTTCCAGAGTAGGAAGTGTATTAGAGGCCCTAGAAAGCGCCTGAGAAATTAGCATAATAACTTAGGGAAAGATACCCTTTCTCGTCGTAGAGAATAGGCGTACAAGTTAATTTTTGTTAGTTTACAGATCTGATCTGTAAATCTAAATATCCATATGGGAATTCGAAGGCATTACCAAACCTTTCTGGAAATTTAGAATTTACAGATCTATCCGGACGTTTATATGCATACATGCGTGTCCAACGAAGAAGTGAGTCGATTACCTATTATATAAGACTATTTCGAATAGATTTCTGAAAAGTTTTGCATGTGGATTATTTTATGAATTCTTTTTGGCCCCGCTGCAAAATAAAGAGAAGTACGCACTGCGGGTTAAATTGTGTCTCAGTCACAGTTACGCTAATGGAGTCTCAAAAAGTCTACGCAATGTTTTTTGCAGTTTCCCCGTTAAAATTGTTGAATTGAACAAAATTTTGCTCTACTAACTTAACCAAAATGGAAGTACCGAGTGATTCATTAGAAGTGAGGACAGTTTGAATTTCCCGCAAATCAAAAAAATTATGACTGATGATCATTTATTTAATTGCAGTGGTGTATCATCATGCTTTCAGTAACCATAAAGAAAATAAACGACTCAATTCCTCAAAACCTTCCCCATGGATATTTAATTGTTGATAGACAGATATATTATATCATAATTAGGATTAGAAAGAATGTCTTTTTCAAAAATTTGGAAGAATACTTCAAAAACCGTTCGCGTAAACTCGTAAAGCGAATATCCCTTGTATCAAATTTTTCCTATTTTGAATAAATTTACAGAAATGACTGAAGAACCTGCCAGTTAACGAAGTGTGATCATGACCAATTTCCAACATAATGGGAAGTCGTACAAACCTGAAAATATTTTACCTCGATCGGGTTTGATTGAATAAACCATATCCATTCAGGTATCGACTCAGTTGGACAATCTTGACATCCGTAAATTAGTAAAAAAATAACTGGTGTGGCCTTTCTACCCTTCCGTAAGTGGATCACCTTGCCAACACATCGTAGCTTGGCATAATATAAAATTGTTGGTTTGTGCTCTAGAGATCGGGAAGATACAACATGAATGTTATTCCATGCCATTCGTACACAATAATTTGGAATTATTTATATTTGTGGTCAAAAATAAGGTACGTATTATGTTAAGTTGTATGTTGAAGATTAAAGGTTAAAATCTGTGGTATTCTGTTGTTTTAAACGTTTTAAGGATTACAACCAAAAGTTGCGCACCATAAAAAGAAAAGAACCATTAAGATATAAAACGCTGAAAAATACAGGTTCCACTATACGGATTTGAAAAATAAGAAGACAACACCATACACATGTAATCAATAAAAACTGTCAAACGTGAATATCGGTCCTCGAAATCGTGACGAATACATTTTTGGTAAAGTTCGAGATCCGATAAAGCAGGTAGAGAAGACAATTAAGAACGCTTTTTTACAACATCTCTTGCAGTAACAATGTTTAATAATTTTCAAAATCAAGTAATACTCCACCGAAATGGCTGACAGGTAATAGTTTATAAGTTGCAAATGACCTTTACAAGGCACCTTTCACGATATCGGCTTCCACGAATTGTTCAAAGGAATTCTTGATCACCGAATTCAAACATTTAGATACGTATCAGAAGTGAAAAATTCAACAGGTGTTGTGAATGTACCTATCTATACAGGGTGCGGAAAGACGCTTATAGATTATTATTATTATTTAAAATAATTGGATAAACGATAAAATTAATATCAAATGCGTATAATAAATTAGTATCCTCTTTGTAAAAACACCGACCGCTGTTTATATTTGATGAATTTAAATTCCATTATTGGAATTGTACAAATCGATTCTGAATTCATGAACGCTTTTTGTTTCGAGAAAATTGCCTTTGAAAAATGAAAGCTATACTAATATTTTCTTGTTAGAAAGGAGAAAAAGCGACCGTATTTATTTTCAGTTGATTAATATTAACTACTACTTCAGCATGTCACAATGACAGCAGTACATAACATTATCAAAGGCTTTAAACATGTTTTCAAACAGCTGTCACAAAATCTTGGTTTCATTTATTATTTTGTTTGCTGTCATTAGCATTAGACTTTTTCGGATGATAAATCTCTACAATAAAAAATTATATTTAGTTATGTCTAAGTAACGATATAATTCACGGAGGAATGTCTTTTTTCAACACCAGAAAGTAGATTAAAAAACGACAAGCACTTTCCTCAAACAATTATTGCGTAATAATTTTAGCTTTGAAACGCGATTTTGCTGAATGTTTAAACCACTAAAATAACCTTTTTATCTAGTTTGATAAGTAAGCAAGATCAAATTGAAAAATGCCGTTTTATGCAGACGAGGGAGACCGTGAAACATTGAGTAGGGATCGATAGGATAAATTTTTTTTGAAAAAAAATTTCCGTAGTGAATTTATATTTTGTTAAACATATGCCGCTTCATAGCGAACGTGAGCGAATGTATTTCTGGCGATAACATGCGAATAGCGATAGCAATTGGAGAAAGCGAGCGCGGTTGCCACGATTTAATTATTAGAGAAGGTACGACCGCGAGTCAGTACCAATTTGGGTAAGTACAAATTCAAGTCAATACAAAAGATTTTCGTTTTAACTTCAGGAGCGGCCACGTATAAATATCGGTGTGTGAAGATTGGTGGTTCGATTTCAAGAACCAGAACGCTGAATTAGTTGATCAAATCTATTTGGGCCGCTGCAAAGTTTATCAGTTTAACTTTGAGTAAAAAAAACATATTAGTGTTTATTTATTTTATTTTTGGCCTTTATATATTAAATGGGCGGGGTTTCAACCAAGACTGCTATACCAACCCAACTCACTGTACATTCAACAAATATTCATGGCCGAACCTGGATTCGAACCAGAGACCCTTGCTACCGCAACTGAGCTTCAACTCCACTGCACCACACGGGTCGGCCTTCAAATTACGTGTTAAGTGGCGAAACTTCCCAAATTTCGAGTACGTCGTGGTGAAACGCAAGTTCGGATTTGTAAAAAGTTGTGGGTGACCTGAAATTTAATACGTGTGAGAATAGCAGTTGAATGCGGGACGAGAAAAAACCCTAACAGCTCGATTTGTAGCAAGGTCTGTTTATTTACAAGTGATAAAATGTACGCGAATGAACATTTTCGAATCAGTGAACCACTTTTCAAATAAAAAACGGAAACAGATTTTGTGTTGCATTTATTGATAAGAATCGAATCCAAACAAAAGATTTTAATTATTTTGTTTCATTGATTGGGACTTTGTATTTAATTTCAATGATACCATTCCTCTCATTGGATTAACATTTTGTTTCGCATTTAGGATCAAATTTAGCATGAACAGGAAATATGCATTGTGTGTTTTTATTTTGTGAATCAGGAACCAGGAACGTGTGAAGGGATATGGAAATTGATCGCCTTTGTTTTCATGAATATATTTAAGCAATTAAAATATGCGTATTTATAGTTGAATCAAACCAGTTAGATGTTGAATGTCAGATCTTGAGAGAAGATAAAGGACCAAATTTCCGCAAGGTAAGGGGGTATAAAAAACATTCAGCAGGTCAGGTAGGGTAAGTCTGGCTATTTGCACATAGGTATACCGATTTTGAACGGCCGATTTTTTACCGGCCGTCCAAATTTCAATAGTGAACCACGGAGGGCAACGAGGCCTGACATACACGCCGACTGCTGATCGGTGCCGACAAAATGCCAGCGAACAGCAGGCCACTGTGTCAATGGCCTACGTAACTAAATACACGCCTGCACACACACCGATTGTTTACCGACCGTCCTCAGCAGTTTTCGCTATCGCCAGCTTCTATTCCAGGCGACTGCTCTGTTGATATAGGACTACATTTTGGTAGTGAGTGCTGATTTTTGTAGTGCGTTTTAATTGCGTTTGAAAATATTGCAATGGGTGACTTGATAGACAATGATGTTCTTATAGTAGGAGAGCTGGCAGATATTTTTGGGTAGGTATTTGAGGCACGCCGAAAACTTGTCCAATACTTCTCCAGTAATACCCAAAAACATAGAATTGCAGACCTGTCTGTGGAATAGCGGGGATAAATTAACCCTTGTATTTTTAAAGATACGAATTTTTTGCAAAAAATGTTCTTGGGACATTTCTTTAAAAATATATAAGGGTTGATTTAGCCCCGATAATCCTTAGCCAGGTCTCCAATTCTGTGTTTGGGTATTATTGGAGAAGTGTTGGACAAGTTTTAAGCGTGACTACCTATTATTTCGTTAGTGGAAGCAAGACCTGTTTTATGGGAAAAAACGTTGGACAGAAGTTCTGAAAAATGATTTTGAGGATCATTTGACCGGTAAAAATCCGTTATGTTTGCAAGCACCTGCTACCGATAAAATATCGGCCGTCCAAAATCGGTGTGTATACAAATACCCTAATGCTACGAGCGCCAGCGGTCACGGGCACGAAAATAGTAAAACGCTCGAAGGGGAATGACTGGAGAGAGCACGGGTTCCCTCATTCCTCATACGCACGCACAACATAGTGCTAGTACAGAAAACGGAAAACATCCCCAACTTCTAACTTTGTTGGGGGGGGGGGGGGGGGGCAGACAAAATTTATTCGAAAAAACAAAAGAATGTTACTCGTTGGTGCTGGCTAGCATACTAGGTTAGCAGAACACAAAACGTCAAAATTTTACAAAAATGGTTTAATAACCATGATATGGGAGAAATTCTGAAAAAGAATGGCGTGATTCAGCGGTTGGCGACTCCTTATACTCCCGAACAAAACGGGAGTCCAGAGAACCGGAGAATCGTGGAAATGGTCCGTATTTTCGAGTATGCAAACCCCGACGTCAAATTTGAGCGAAACTAGCCCAGAACAAAAAACTTAGAAGGGAAACGTAAACGGGAACAACTGAGTACAAATATAATTAGTTTGGAGAACATTCAATAGATGGCGCATGTTAAAGTTACTAAATCTAGTGACTTTAGTGCGTGTGCGCCATTATGACAGTTGAATTTTGAATTTTGATTAACGGCTTATTGTGCTTTAAGTATAATTACTATTCATTATTACAATGAATTATGCATATACAAGTCGAGAACGTAAATGTTGTGTGACAAATTGTGAAGACGTTTCCCAAAAATGGAGCCCGAAGTTTTTAAGAATTGGTTTAGAATAATGTGGAAGAAATTTACACAAAATTTTTTGGTTTGTGAACGTCATTTTTCTGACTGCGCTTTAGAACCTGGAACACGAAGAGATTTAAAGCGTGTGGCAGTTCGCACATTATATTTAGCAGGTAACACTAATTGAATTGTAATAAATTGTTACATAAGTATTTTGTTTTTAGAGCGATCTCGAGAGCATCATACAGTAGATAGTTGATCTTGTATCTTGTATAATCATATTAAATTAAATATAACTCCTTGATTGGATTAATTGGAGTTGTTACTTATAAAACAAGTGCCCTGTACTCTTTGAAGGCCTTGACTGGTGAGGTGCATCCGCATTGAACTGAATTCATTTGGATCCCTAACAAACAAAATTGGACTTCACTGGCTGGATTCATTTACCTTTTAGGTTTCAGCTAGTCAAATCCAATGTTATTGTTACAGATCCGGAGAAATTGGTATAATGCGGACGTTGTTCAAAAGGTGTAAAGGAAACATAAGGAATTGTCACTTACTGTTTGGTATTCGACTTCCTTTTCTTCGGGAGCTCCCTGCGGTAAACACCTTTTTCTGGGTTTCTAAGCACTTGCGTTGTAGAATCGCAATTTTAAATCGACGTTATAAGGATCGCTCGCGTTACGCGCCTCAACGAAACCAAAAGTGATCTCCTGGTAAGGATAGCAAGGAAGGGGAATGCGTTACTTCTCCCACTTAACTTTAATTTGAAATTTAACTAAATTTGAACATACCCCCCACCCAAATGACATATTTGCCAAAACAAATATTAAACAAAAAAAATTTGAAGCGTTAATTAATGAAAAAAAAAAAAAAAATTCCGACTGGAACGATTGATTTGTTACACATAAATTAATTCTGTAATTTTAATAAAGAAAGAAAAAAAAAAAAAAACTATATATTTCTAAGGTGGTGGCAAAATCGCCACCTTATTTAAAGGGCGTTGAATTTCACCCGTAGAAGTTCGAATCTTTGCAACTCTAGCAATTCCGTCCGCTCCAAATATTAATTTGATAATTCTGCCAATAGGCCAATGAGTAGGTGGAGCGTCCGGATGATACCATAATACCAAATCTCCTTCTTTTATTTGTGGAGAAGATTGGGTCCACTTTGGTCTTTTCTGAAGTGATTGTATATACTCATTAGACCAACGTTTCCAAAAAGATTGTACCAATTGCTGTGATAGTTGCCACTGTGATAAACGATTTTGGGGAATATTTGTGATATTTACTTCAACGCGAGCCAATAATGGTCCACCAATCAAGAAATGACCTGGTGTTAAAGGATCTAAGTCGTCATCTGGCGAGGAAGATAAGTTACAGAACGGTCTAGAATTTAAAATTGCCTCTATACGGGCAACGGTAGTCAAAAATTGCTCTAAGTGTAACCTAGCGTTACCTACTATGCGTTTGAGGTGATATTTAAATGATTTAACACCCGCTTCCCACAATCCGCCCATATGAGGTGCATAAGGTGGATTATGTTTCCATGTAATGTTACGAGAGGACAAATAATGAGAAATTTCAGTATTTGATTCATCAAAAAATTTTGTAAGTTCGGAAATTTCTCTTGCTGCACCCCTAAAGTTAGAGCCCTGGTCACTATATAAATGACCTGGAAGGCCTCGCCTAGCAGTAAATCGGTCTAGAGCTGACAAACAAGCCTCGGTAGTTAAAGAAGTCACAATTTCTAAATGTATAGCTCTTGAAACCATACATATAAATAACGCAATGTAACATTTTTGATATCGTTCGTTTCTTAATTTAGAAATTTTTACCTCAAATGGTCCTGCATAATCTAGCCCTGTGTGAGAAAAACATCTCCCTGGATCCAAACGATATGCAGGAAGATCCCCCATCGGTGGCTGAATTGGTTCCGCAGCAAAACGGTAGCATGTTAAACATCGAAAAATTCGCTTTCGTATTAATACTCTCAAGCTTGGAATCCAGAAGTGGCGAATAATCAAAGAATGTACTAATCGTGGCCCTCCGTGACCAGACCAAATATGAAAGTGATCACAGATTAATGTCGCCAGCCTACTATCGCTTGGAATCAGGTATGGATGCTTTTGTCGTACGGAAAGTTGAGAATGCCTCAAACGCCCCCCCACCATTAAATAACCCTCTTCAGAAAGGAAGGGAGAAAGCAATCTTACTTTCTTAGTACACGCCAAACCCCGTTTTATTAAATCTATTTCGTTAGACAAATATGTGACTTGCGTTATGCGTATTGCTAGAAGTAAGCCGTTTTGATACTCGGATGCCTTAAGGGGACCAACTAACCAATTTGTTTTAGATATATTACGCCTTTTTTCTATCCAATTTTTACAAAATCTAATGACATATCCAAAAATACGTTGAACCTTTAAAAGAGACGAGAATTTATCCAAAATTTTGTTAAAGGGACTATAATCAATTTTCGTTATTAATAATGTTTCCGATATGTCTTTAATTTCCGCTAATGGAACTGGCAACTTATATTTGAAATTCCATTGCCTTTCCTCTTCAAAAAGAAAACTTGGCCCTTTCCACCACAGTTCACAAGATATCAATTCTGCTGGAGTAAGACCCCGACTAGCCGGATCAGCAGGGTTCAGTTCACTGGGTACATACCTCCAACGAGCAGTAGGTGCATTGTCTTGAATTTGCACCACTCTATTTGAAATGAAGGTTTTTAATTTATATGGAGGCGTGTTTATCCAACCCAATACTGTAGTGGAATCTACTAAACAAATAGAATCCGTTAAGCTGATAAGCGGTTTACAAGCCTCTATTGTGGTAATTAATAGTTTGGACAGTAGACACGCAGCACCTAGTTCCAGTCTCGGAATCGTCCAAGATTTTAATGGAGCCACCTTAGTCTTAGCAGACACCAAATTAACTAAATAGAAACCATTTGCTTTTATTCTTAAGTATAAAACTGCGGCCATCCCTAAATTACTAGCGTCCGAGAATCCTATTAAAGTAGCACAGGAAATCTCCGTTTTATAAATGCATCTAGGTATAGCTAAACTCTCAATTAGGTGTAATTCAGATTTAATAGCTGTCCACTTCCCCATAATATCGTTGGGTAAGGGATCATCCCATTCTAATTTTAATAACCATAATCGTTGTATTAAGGACTTTAGCAAAAATGTAAAAGGACTCAAATACCCGTTAATATCGTACGTTCGTGCCACCCTAGATAATAAACCCCGTTTCGTTGCAGGTTCGTTTATGCCTTGTATTTTATACTGAAAAACATCCTTTTTTGTTTCCCAAAACATTCCTAAGACTTTTACAGCTGATTGTATGGTCCCCATCGGTAATTCTAAAGACCCTTCTAAATTTTGTATAATACCCTGATCTGATGATGACCATTTACCCAATTCGAAACCCCCAGCTTTTAATAGACTTATAAGCTGACGTTTTAACTCGAGCGCTTCCGTTTTGCTCGTAGCCCCCGTGAGAATATCATCAACGAACGTTTGATGAGATAAAGCTAGTGCCGCTTTGGGGTAATATCTGCCTTCATCTTCCACAAGTTTTTGTATAGTACGATTTGCAAGAAAAGGCGATGATGTAGCTCCAAATATCACTCTTGTATGCTCCCATTCCCTTATGGGTTCGTTAGGATTAGATCGCCAGAATATATGAAAATATTTCCTATCATCGGGATGTACAATAATGCACCTAAACATCTGACGAATATCACAGGTTACAGCTACCGGTCTAAGTCTAAATCTCGTTATAACTGCGGAAATTTCTTGGTGTAATTTAGGCCCCGCCAATAGGCAATCGTTCAGAGAACTACCCTGTGTATCTCGCTCTGTAGGATTAAAAACCACCCTAATTTTAACATCGTCCTCGTTACGTTTCAAGACCCCATGATGAGTCATGATATATGAAGACCTCTTAGCACTAGGAACTAAGTGGCCTTGTTCAATATAATCTTTTATGTTATCAGAATAAAGGCAAAAATAATTTTTATCTTTTTTAAAACGAGATTCTAATTTGTAGAATCTATTAAGAGCAAGTTCCCTATTACTGCTTAATTCGGGACCTTCATTACGAAATGGAAAACGTACAATATACTGACCTTTATCGTTTCGTTTAGTATGCGTTTGAAAATGAGACTCACAAAATTGGTCTTCAGGTGAAACGACTTTAGGTAGACCTATTTCTTCAGATTCCCAAAATGCTCGCAAAATTTCGTTAATTGTCGGTTCTTTGTCCATTTTAGTATGTGACACCAATTTTGAGATTGATGCATTTTTTTGCACGTTACCTACTATTACCCAACCTAATGATGTTAAATAAGCACTGGGAGTACCTCTTATAATTGAGGGCTCTGCTGGCGTTAAGTCTAGAACTGATTGGATTCCTAACAGTATATCTATAGGAGATGAAATATTAAAGTCAGGATCCGCTAGCTTTACACAATCAAATTCCTTTTTAATATCATCAGATAAATTTAAATTTGGTAAATTTGAAGTTATACGTGACAATATTGTTGCCTCAAAATTAAAAATAAATTCAGAGTTATAAATGGATCTTATCTCACAATTGACCTGTCCACGAGGTTTAATTAAGTCACCATTCCCAATTCCCGTTATTTCGTATAGGCTTCGTTTACGTTTTAAACCTAATCGATTGGATAAGGACATGGTAATAAGATTAGATTGTGACCCGGTGTCCAACACCAGTCGACAAGGCAACCATTCACCTGTTCTACTTTTTATAGCTGCTCTAGCAGTACCCAATAAAGTGTCATAGGATTGTTCCATGGTGCATGATAATGCTACTGAATTTGAAACTACTTCTCTTTTAGAATCAGATACCTCTAAACTATTCCCTTTATTAGAAAATTCCTCATCATGTAACAAACTATTATGACGAGAACTGCCACATTGACTGCATTTTATCCTCATCCTACATTGTGCTATTCTATGGGGATATAAGCAAGCGTAACACAAATTTTTGTCTTTGACAAAGGCATGGCGCTCTTTTATTGGTAAAGAAATAAACTTCGTACACTTCGTCAGCTTACCATGATCGCTTTGTGAGCAAAAAATGCAAGGTTGTGGGGATATTTTATTTTCATTCGAGCACCTCCCTTGCTGAGAAACCAAAGTAAGTTTCTTCTTGTACAAACTTTTATTATTGATCTTGTAATCAACGTTATATGTATTTGCGTTCGTATTATCTACGTTTAAACTTGACCCTACTAATTGTGACACTGAACACTTGCTTCTCAAGAACTCAATAAAATTTTTAAATGTGGGAAAGTCTGTATCTAGATATTTTTTTTCGAATTCTTCCTTAGATTTACTATCTAATAATTGTAAAGATAATTGGACAAATATATAATCGTCTAAATTAGGTATCTGCATACCTCGTAGAGCCGTTACGTTTGTTTGTAATAATTCGCACAACTCAGACAAACTTTCGTATGAATTGTTACGTAAAGGTTTCAAATTAAAAATCGTTCTTAAGTAATGATTTGCAATAATACGCTTATTGGTGTATCGTTTTATCATTTGATTGTAAATCACCAAATAATTTTCTGGCGAAAAGCGTACAGTTTGCGCCAGCTTTAGTGCCGAATTTTCTAAATGATTTATCAATATGGTAAATTTTTCTATATCGGAATAAGATGTATTATGTACCATAGCATCAAACATTGCTCGGAATGCGGGAAATTTTTCTGGAGATCCGTCAAACTTCGTGAAATTAATATCGCGTAAAGATAATTCCTTCTTTACAGGTGACGGACCGGAAGATGTTGATGGTGATTCGTTGACCGGTTTACTATATTGACTAGCATGTGCTAAAATTTCATAATAAATGCTATCAAAATTTGACTCTAACTGTACGACATCTGTGGCAAATTCGTTGTGCTTTTTGGACAACATAAATAATCTATCCAAAATCTCTGCAAAATCGTCGCGTACTTTATGTAATTGGTCAACCCTTACTTTAAATTGCGCTAATTTTTGTGGTAAATCCCTGGTCAACTCATAGCAATCTTGTAGTTTACGCCACAAGCGTTCTTTATAACCTGTAAGTTTGATAAATGCAGCCTTATCTTCCCCACTAGGCGCAGACATTTCTTATTTACTTAAATGTAGCAAGATATCACAAATAATAACCCACGAATATAATCTTTGGTGATGGTATGCGGTAATACTCTATGTCGGTAATATGGTATCAATAAGTTGTAAATTAATAAATCAATCAATACCAGAGCTGCAAAAACCAATTAATGATAAACAAACCCTATCTAAAAGAAATATAGTAAAATTGTTCACGTTTTCTCAATCTGAACATAAATAATTTCTTTTCTGGCAAAATAATCAATTTAATAAAAATCTACTAATCAAATCAATCGTTAGTCGGTTATCAACAAAATAGTAGGTACCTTTTATGAAAATATTCTTTTTACAAAAAGAAAAAACCCAATCCGTTTCTCGACAAAATATCTAATGAATTTTCAAACCACGCTCTGCTACCAATATGTTCAAAAGGTGTAAAGGAAACATAAGGAATTGTCACTTACTGTTTGGTATTCGACTTCCTTTTCTTCGGGAGCTCCCTGCGGTAAACACCTTTTTCTGGGTTTCTAAGCACTTGCGTTGTAGAATCGCAATTTTAAATCGACGTTATAAGGATCGCTCGCGTTACGCGCCTCAACGAAACCAAAAGTGATCTCCTGGTAAGGATAGCAAGGAAGGGGAATGCGTTACTTCTCCCACTTAACTTTAATTTGAAATTTAACTAAATTTGAACAGTCATCCTGAGAGTCTATTGTGCTTCCTATATTCTCACTCCCTAAAGACGTCTGTTCATAATCTTTGCGGGTGGAGCATTTTGAGGTATTCCTGGCTACACAAGGAACCTGTGCCCTGAAGTATTAGACACCTCACAACGGCACTGTATTATGCTTATGTAGAGGTGTTTCTCCTTCCTCTCCGCACCTCCTTCACAGAGTGTCTGCTTCAAGGCCCATTTTGTGCAGATGTCTTTTCATTTGACAGTGCCCCCTGTGAATAGCTATAAATGATTCTTACTGAACTTCAGCAGGTCTTCAACCCGTCAAATGGAGGTAGATCTAGTAGAGCTTTGACTTGTCTCGTTCAAAATGGTTTTCACTCTTCCTTAGCCAGTCTGTCGGCCATTTCGTTACTCTTAAGAGCAGTGTGCCCGTGCACCCACTTCAGCTTGACGTTATTATTTTCCGCCAGCCGGGTAAGGTTTCAGATGTACTCCAGCATCAAGCCGGAGTTTGGATCTTTAATTGCTTGCCTGACTGTCAGTGACTATCGAGATTCTCTTGGAATATTGTTGCTAATGGCCGAGACTGAGAGACTGTCTACATCCTTCCGCCCAATATCTCCAATACCCACTCCATTTCGGTTGCAGAACGGTCTGTGTAGTAGATGTGTCCAACTTTGGGAATGATTTTTCGTGCTATCACTCGTCCCTTGTTGGTGGGCACTTTTGTGACGTACGTTTTGTAATGTTCCTAGGGGTCTATCAAGCCGACACTGTAAACGTTGACTTACCCTTTACTTACCGATAGCAACTGGGAAAAACTACAAGCAGAGCCACCTACCTTTCGAGTTGAAACGTTGGACGTTTCGCGGCACTTTTGAATTTGGATGGCAGTCGGCTCGATATGGATGGCACGAATGAACTGAACTCCTACGTTGTGTAATCGGTTCTTTTATATGTTGGGACGTGAGACATAATCAGGAAGGGAATTAAATAAAAGACAGAACTTTTGTGCGTAAGAAATGACAAGAACAAATAAAATATATTACGCACACAACAAGACCATGCCAGGGAAACCTTCTACGGAACAAAAACCTCGGCATAGGCCACACAAATACATGAAATAAATCACCTACAGTAACGA
Organism: Photinus pyralis; assembly: GCF_008802855.1. NCBI lineage: Eukaryota > Metazoa > Arthropoda > Insecta > Coleoptera > Lampyridae > Photinus > Photinus pyralis. The sequence goes on from NW_022170596.1 coordinate 17,440,570, forward strand.
AATGCAAGAGAAAGTACACATAAATACAACATCTTAAATTGCATGATAAATCTCAGGTAATTGAATCAAATGCAATTAAACAAGTTCATAAAAACAAAATACACAAGACATCATAAATGCAGTGGAAAACATGATAAATTAATTCAGTACAAAAACACATCAAAATACCTGTACGATCAATTGAGCTACTAAAACTCGTAAAATAATAAATGGCATGTACATAGGAAACATGTAAATGGCGTGGCTCTACTCCAGCCTTCCGTAGTTTAATTTTAACACGAAAAGTACATGTGAGAATGCCAATGGCCAATAGCAAGTATTCATGTGAAAATCGATTATCGCTCAAGCAGAACATATTTAAATAGTGGAAATGGTAATGAGAGGGCCCCTGCTCGGATTGCTAAGATGCTAAGAACTGCAATCCGCACGAAATGAGCAAACAATACAGCGAGCCGTTCCCGATAGAGTGTCACGTGGCAGCAAAGAGTATTATCAATGTATGCCTGAGTGTTCCCTTTCCCGTCGAACTTGGCGGTGGATAATCACCGTTGCTTGTCGACCGGGCTGTGCTAAGGAATTGGGGATCAACATTTCGGCCGGTCATTATAAATGGAGTGCTTCTGGTCTCTGCCATACTTTTGGTACGGCTTCTTGTAAGGGATGACATCTTAGATACTCGAGTAACACTGATTGGGCGTCAATTTGTTGTCGTCGATTGAGAAAGAACAGGATGTGCACAATCATTCATCTTCATCATTAGAGCACCTCGCCCTAGGAAGCGCTTGTAGTATTAATAGCGTGAAGTAAAATTCAATCGTTTGAAGGCCGACTGTGATCTATTAGATGCCATTCGGATGGTAGATGAAGAGGGTTCGTTGCGCGTCACGTTCTCTGGTGGTATTTGCGAGTAGCAGGTGTTGAAACTGAACGATCTTGCTCTGAGGGTGCCAAAATGCCAAAATTTGATGGCGTTTCATGGAACGGTTTTGTTACTCTTAGACTCGTTTCGAATAAACTGGCATTATTTGCAATTCGCGTGGTGGTTAAATTTAGGCAAACTTTTTGCAACTACAGTAACCCTTCATCTCGACATGACAAAATCATGTACCGTTCATAATTATACCAGTGATAAACGCGCTCACTAATTCAATTTTGCGTTCCACCTTGTAACATAAGTTGCCTAACTAACCATAGAATTAATTTCCCTACCAATCAATAATTATGTTACATTAGAAACAGAAAGCTTCTCAATCGCCAAATTAACTATTTACTTCGAGGCGAGTAACAAAAATATTAAACGTCTAATTTTAGAGCCGTGTTTCGAGAGTTCTGGAACCTATGAAATATTTATGGTCTCTTAGAAGTTTTCAGTAACGATTATTCGCTCGGGCGACTTTATGAATATGCAGCGTGTTGCCTTGTTAACATGTAAATTATTTCAAATTGCTTCTCAATATTTAATTATTTCGGGTTACTGATTTCTTTACGTTTCAAATGACGGAATTTAGGCAACACACACAGCTGTGTAGCGGTGAGTTTTGCGGAGCGCGTAAAGATGGGTACCTATTTCAATTTCAGTCGCTATTTGCGCTTCTGTTCATTTTCCGATTATTACTGAAACACCTAATCAAGAAAATGACGCATCTGTAGGGCTTTCAGGATCTTGAACTTCCAGCAGTGGCTCAGTCTTATAATTGAAAAAGTTTGTCGTTTTTTTTTTTGATGAGCAATTTCAGAAACGTTCAAAGAGAAATTACGGAGCTGCAATTTCGTAACTTTCAATTTATTTATTTATAACTTGCCTTGAGAGGAATGTTTTTATGTTCTGGTGTAGGAAACACGATAAATTATCCTTATCTAATACCAATTAGAATTGAAAAAAGTTTGCGAAAGGTTGAATGGACCCACGGACGGTATTAAACGTAATGGTAATAAAGGTATTTTTAGTAGGTACTCTAGAAACACGTGTTATGTGCGAAAGATTAAAGTATCATAATTAAGAGGGTACGTCGCACTCGGATTGTTCAACTTTAAATTCCAGATTCTTCTCTACAATTGTGGATTTTTGTACTACTAAATCTAATACAACAAAGCCATTTGGCGTCCAAAATTATTTATTTAGCAAATAATGCACAATACTGCCTGTCGTTCCGTATGTGTAGGTACCCCAACATATTTTCGAAATTATCTGCTAATGTAAATCCATCATTCAAACAATTGCTGATAGAAAAATATCGGCAGTTATTTTCCGTAGAGTAATAAAAACCGGAAAGCCATAAAAGTTATGTTTTGAGGTAGTGTTTTGTTTTCATTTCTATGATTTATTCGCAAAGGCAACCGAAAATAACATTAGGTAATGCAAACATTTACTTAAACAGTTTTATTTGTTGGTATTCATTTGAAACTATTTAAAGATATGCAAAAGTAGGCCACCAATTATTTTCATGCGGTTTCTACAGATGGTGTTTTAAAACTACCCTTAAAAACGTACCGCAGACATAGCACCCAATTTCCAAGGGTAGTTATTTTCTTTGGCGGTGGTATCCTTTATGTCTTGTATTTCGATCCCTAATACATTAGTCAATGGTATTAAGAACTAGACATCGCGATTTACCGTGTTATTTATTCCTATGTCTACTTTTAAATGACAAGATCACTTCTGAAGGGCGCCTAATTTTATGCAACGAAAATAACTTCTTAATAATACAAATAAAGATCTTTGCTGTTGCTTTGGCTTATTTTTATTTTCACTCATGTGCGATTTATTCAACTGAAGGTATTGGTATAGTGCCGATAACAGTGTAAGGGGCGTAAGAGATTTATTTTCTGTGAAGCCAAAGCAACAATATTCAAATTAATTAATATGACAACCAGATCGTTATTGTTTTAAGAAGGTATTTTGGTTGCATCGAAAGAGATTTTGTCATTTAAAAGTAGACATAGCATAGCAATCCACGTAAATCCCTATGTCTACTTCGCAACAAATATCATTGTATTTTTTATTAACGGTTCTTATTTTTGCTTGTTAATGGGGAAGAGGCACCTGAAATGGATAAATTACAAACGCATTCGTTCAACCACAAAATAAATTTAGTCAAATATCGGAAAATTTATTCCATTTTCATTAAACGGCAAATTCATACAAATGTCGAACAAGCTTGAGACGTCTTTAAATAATACGCGCTTTTTGTACAAATAGTAATAAATGACAAAATGCGACTGTAATCCACTAATCCAAAGCTTCACTCTTGGCCTTAAAAACAAACTACTTTTAAATAACGTTCAACTTCAATAGCAAAAACGTAATTATAGTGAAAACCAAAATATAGCCTCCGCAAAACTCGGAGAAAAATGCAGAAACCCGACCTCCGACGAAATTGTAATCCACAAAAGATATGTTCAATCGCCAGAAATCATTATAATTAAGAATTGCAATTAGAACCTCATGGTTTTCAGCTTGCTTTCTTAACATGTCGGCCTAAGGAAAGCGAAATTGAAAAGCAAAGAATGTGCCTTGTGGCTTACGTGGAAAAATCCAACGACAGGTGGCGCCATAATTTAGGTATACGAGCGAATCTCAAACAGTCAACTACAATGACCGTCAATCAAAAATAACTAATAAGTACCTGTTACGAAATTAATACAATGAACTGAAATCTGAACCCACGGAAAATAAGGGACAAGCCTATAGTTGCAAAGGTAATTGCATTAATTGTTCGACTGGGATTCTTTTCTTCCTTGTATTGGGTTGCCACGGATTACTTCTGGTGAAAAATTTCGCCTCAAGGAGTTAGGAAGGTAAATAAAACAAGAAAATTTATTAATTTAATAACGCAATGATTCTTATGCCTCGCTGGTATAAAATATAAGATATTATATTAGGAAGAGGCAGCTGAAATACGTAAACGGGTTCAGACTCAAATTAATGCAGTTCTGGTTTGGCATGAACGTTTTAACATCAAATTCATACCAAAATTGAGCTCATGAACAATCTTGCATCTTGTCAAAAACATATGAAAATATCGCTACAAAATCGCAAAAGCAAATATGTAGGTACCAATTATTGTCCCTAAATTACGGTATCCTAAACCTTTTACTTGGCGAATACTCCAAAGGCTTAAATGTATAAATCCCGTAATGGCCCTCTCTGAAGCAGAAAAGGATATTTAAAGTTTTGGATATTCAAAAAAGGTTGGCATTTTTTAATTCGGGTCCAGTGAATATTTTTGTAAATATACAAAAAACTTCGACCAAAGATAAAACCGTGTGGCGCAGTTCAGTTAAAGCTGGGCTGTGATGCTAAGGGTCCTTGGTTCGAATCCGGGTTCGGATCCATAGAGTCTTTATAACCCTTGGAATCATAGGAATCCGTAGAATCGTTAGAAAGTTTGGGATCCCCGGAGACGTGGGATTCGTTGGAAATCTTGCATTTAAATCCTTGCATCCTAGGCATCCTCGAAATCCCTGGAATCATTTGAATTTCCAGAATCCATGGAACCCTTGGAGCCTTTGAATAGTTGCAGTCCTTATCATACTTGAAATCATTGGAATCCTTGGAATATATTGACTTCGTGGAATCCCTGAAATACTTGGAATAGTTGGGATCTTTGGAATCCTTGGAATTCATAGAATCCTTAGAATGGTCCCTGGAATTCCAGAAATCCTTGGAAACATTGGAAGTCTTGGGATCATAGGAAACCTCGGAATCCCTGAAATCATTGAAATCTCTGGATTTCTGGGAAACATTGGAATCATTTGAATCCTAGGAATCCTTGAAATCTTTGATTCATTACAATGCTTGAAATGATTGGAATCCTTGAAATAATGAGATTCCTTGGAATCACGGGAATTCCTAAAATCCTTGGAATCATTTGAATCTTTGCAATGCTTAGAATCCTGAACTTTGCGATTTGTCTTTCTACCTTTTTTGATTAGAAACATATTTCCTAACATATTTCCAAAATTTCTATCCCAATATGGTGCATTCCTAAACGTGTAGTGCCAAACGCTGTGCAGTTCAAATTTGTTTGATTTTGTGATTCATATTGTGTAAGGGTGCCTAGATACCAAAATTTCGTGGAGATCGGATTTTCACTCTGTGTGTGGCTGTGCTAACGGCTCCACGCTAACTTCATCGTGACTTATCGCGCATTGCCTCACGGCTCTATACCAACAACCTAATTTCCAATATTTTTCCTTTTTAATTGACACATTCCGTGGTCAAGACCTTGCTAACCAATCAAGATTGATTTTTATACCCAATGTGATTTCCCAACTCCGTCAGAAGTCAGAAAAAAACACTACCCACCAAGCTTGAGAACTACGAATGTGAGCTTTGCAAAATCGTCATGTAATTTAAACAATCAGGGCCGAATTCAGGAAGCACTCGCCCACATACAAAATCGAAGAAAAAGTAGGAAATCCTGCCAGTTTCACCTGCGGTAGGGTGTTTTTTTCCCGCCCTGACATGGATAAATATATACAAAACATGTTATGACCCTAACGGAACGTATATTTTCTGTTTACTGATAAAAACAAAAGAAACGTAACTCTCAAACAAAGTGTTTTGATCTTCAGATTATTTGGAAAGAATGTTTTGGTATCACCCAGTTTTTGGGTACTTATAGTTAATTTTTACTCCCTCTATTGATGCATCAGAACCCTAGGACAAGTCTCTATAAAAGATAGCTAGTAAAGGCTCTTAAAACATGCTAATCTCTACATAGAAACGCAAGCGACTGCCACAGTGCCACAAATTGTACAAGGGAGTCGGGAGTCGATATTTCTTGTAAGATTTATTTTAACATTGCAAGGGTAGTCGCCATTCTCATCGCCATTACTTCAAAATCTTCTACTAACGGTAACTTTAATTTTCAGAGGGCATCCAATGGGAACTTATTCAGGGCTTTTTAAAAGGGATAGCGCAATGAACTTATACATATAAATGGATTGGTAATGCAGTTTTCTCTCCATCTTTACGAGTCGATGAAGAAACCTTTAATGGAATAATTAGGCACATTATAGCCTTATAGGTACATAACACATGCTACGTTGACTTGCATCATTAATTAACTCGCTTAATTGATTCTATTCCAAATGAATTCACAGGCAAGCGAGTGGGTGGTAAAATAATTAACTTCGAACTGAATTGCAGCATCCAAGATCAAACGCAGCCACATGTACGTGAATTTTAATTAATATGTTAAATGCGTCAGAATTTAAAACAACAGACGCTATTGATCGTATACCTAAGCTCTTTTAGCACACATCACATACAACCATTACAAAAGAAGATTGATGAGCTCTACACCATTAAGCAAAAGAAGGCAACATAGCGTTTAAGTTCCGCACCGCTGACTGGATTTACACAAGTTTGTATTCCCTATTTTCATTATTCATTGAATACCTTTAAAAGCCATCTCATGTATTCATGAGAGTGTTACGTACCAATAACGCCCATAACTCGTCCGTTTCGAATCCGATGCAAATTTGATATTACGTTACGTCCACGTTACGCATGATACTAACGAGTGATTCATTGCGTAAACTGTAGACTTGCATCACATATCGACTCGCTGTTTGACGACAACCCATAATTCAATATTTTCGACACACAAACGCGTTAGTAATGCTCAATTAAAAAATGTTGCGTGCAAGTTTTGTTTGTGAAAATGAAAATAGCCTGTGACAAAAATACAATTATTGATAGGTACTTTATTTGCTCAAGTTTTGTAGCTTTTTGGGCATGATGACGTTATAGGAATGCGTAATAAAAATCCCCGAAGTACACACGAAACTTTGACGTTGACGTTTTCTTCGCTAAATATTGCTAAAAATAAACGAAATAAATCATTACAACATCACATACCTATTGACAATGTATCATCTAAATTTTTGTTGTACTTATTCAATTGTGCTTTGGCATACCCGCATACGG